>NW_025422312.1:0-105000 GCF_011764305.1 Mustela putorius furo | reverse complement strand
TTTTTTTAATATAATTTTTTATTTTTTATAAACATATATTTTTATCCCCAGGGGTACAGGTCTGTGAATCACCAGGTTTACACACTTCACAGCACTCACCAAAACACATACCCTCCCCAAGGTCCATAATCCCACCCCCTTCTCCCAAACCCCCTCCCCCCAGCAACCCTCAGTTTGTTTTGTGAGATCAAGAGTCACTTATGGTTTGTCTCCCTCCCAATCCCATCTTCTTTCATTTATTCTTCTCCTACCCACTTAAGCCCCCATGTTGCATCACCACTTCCTCATATCAGGGAGATCATAGGATAGTTGTCTTTCTTCGCTTGACTTATTTCGCTAAGCATGATACGCTCTAGTTCCATCCATGTTGTCGGAAATGGCAAGATTACATTTCTTTTGATGGCTGCATAGTATTCCATTGTGTATATATACCACATCTTCTTGATCCATTCATCTGTTGATGGACATCTAGGTTCTTTCCATAGTTTGGCTATTGTGGACATTGCTGCTATAAACCGTCGGGTGCATGTGCCCCTTTGGATCACTACGTTTGTATCTTTAGGGTAAATACCCAGTAGTGCAATTGCTGGGTCATAGGGCAGTTCTATTTTCAACATTTTGAGGAACCTCCATGCTGTTTTCCAGAGTGGTTGCACCAGCTTGCATTCCCACCAACAGTGTAGGAGGGTTCCCCTTTCTCCGCATCCTCGCCAGCATCTGTCATTTCCTGACTTGTTGATTTTAGCCATTCTGACTGGTGTGAGGTGATATCGCATTGTGGTTTTGATTTGTATTTCCCTGATGCCGAGTGATATGGAGCACTTTTTCATGTGTCTGTTGGCCATCTGGATGTCTGCTTTGCAGAAATGTCTGTTCATGTCCTCTGCCCATTTCTTGATTGGATTATTTGTTCTTTGGGTGTTGAGTTTGCTAAGTTCTTTATAGATTCTGGACACTAGTCCTTTATCTGAAAAAAAAGATTTTTAAAAAGAAAGAGAATATAATTAGGCAGGAAAACAGAACAGAGTGTGTAGGTTGATCTGTTAGAAAACTAGATCTCAAAATTGTGGATAAAGACAAATACATATGCAAAAATAAAATTTAATGAATTGCATAGACTGTAACTCTGAAAATGAAAAATAAAATAAAAAGAACCATACATAAAGATACACTCAAAAAAAAAAGAAAAGGAAAAAAAAGAAATGTAAATAGTTAGGTAAGCAAAACAGAGCAATATGCTAGATCCTGATTGTATTTTGGTTGGTTTGTTAAATGAAGAAACTATATCTCAAAATCTTAAAGAAAGAAAACTATACATGGAATAAAATTTGAAAGATAGAACCAAAGTATAACAATGAAAATTTAAAATGGCTTTAATAGGAAAAAAAAAAGAATATGATCAGACGGTTGAAGAGCACAGAACCATACACTAGATTCTTGGTTTATTTAATCAATCGATTTATTTATTTATTTATCTATCTATCTATCTATTTATTTATTTATTTTTCAAAGAGACTTTATCCCAAAATTGTAAAGAAAGAAAACATTATTGAATCTTGGACCACTGCAAAAAGAAAATTTAATTAAAAAAATAAATTCTTCTATATATATGTACAAACACAGCCACACACCAAATGAAAGGACAGAATGTAACTGTAAAAATGAAAATTAAAAGAATGAGTTGATAAAGTAAAAAATTGATTGAATATGAAAGTGGAAAAAAATAAATTGGAAGACTAAAGAATTTGTGGGGAAGCAGCTGTGAATTCTGTATACTATTTTCTCTTAGCACTTGAGTTTGTAGTTTGTGTGATCAGCTGACTTGGTCTTAGTGGGATGTTCTTGCTGATCTTCTGGGTTAGGGGACTGTTGTGTGGATTCTCAAGTGTCTCTGTCTGGGGCGGAATTGCATACCCCTTGCCAGGAAGCCAGACTAAGTAGCTCTGGATTACTCTATGTGACTTTTGTTCCTATAGGCTTTCTCCACAGCTTTAGAAGATGAGGATGAAAATGGCAGCCTACCAATCTTTGTCTCTGGAGCAGAAATCTAGGGGCCCCACTCTTCAATGAGCCCTCAGGAAAAAGCAGTCAGTCACACCTGTCTTCCTGGTCTCACCCAGTCTCTGAGCAAGTGTTTCTATCTTAGGCACACGACCCTGATTCGAGTCTCCAAACCCTGCCAATTCCTGCAGCACACACCCGTGTCACTGTTTCAGGGGAAGAAAAGTTGGGGGAGGGGGTCTTCCCTGTAGTTCTTCTGCTTTTTAGGCCCCTGCTTAGAGAGCAGTCACCAGACGTCCTGTGGTTCAAGGTATATGGTATTCTGAGCTAAGAGCCTACTCCTGGATGCACTAATTGCAGCCAGGTTCCCTGCTCTGATGCCTGGGAGTTCTGCCACACTCAGGCACCCCTCCTCTGGTTTTTCTGTGACTCCTGGAATCCTGAGACCACACTGTCCCACGCGGGATTCTGTACCACTTTGCCATGCAAACACCTTTCAGGCAGGGACATCCCTCACTGGAGCAGACTTCTAAAAGTTTGGATTTTTTGACCCACTCCTCTGTCATTTTGCAGTAGGTATCTTATGGAGGCTCCCTCACTCCAAGGTCAGTGTTCTCATATATTGCCTTGGATTCATTTCTTCACACATCCTACTTGCAGAAAGTGGTCACTTTTCTATTTGTAGAATTGTAGCAGTTCTTTTCTTAGACCTCTGATAGATTTCACAGGTGTTTGGAATGATTTCATAGCTTTCCAACTGAATTCCTGGAGCCAGAGGAAACTAAGCTCAGCTACTCCTATGCCATCTTGATCTGTCTCTTTGCTTTGGTGTTTTTTTGTGGGGCAGGTCTACAAGCAGAGAACTATCTCAGTATTTATCTATCTCATATATTCCCAGTTTTCCTACACTGTGAAAGAATGCTTTTTCTGGATATAGAATTTTTAGTGACATTTTTTCCCCCAGTACTCAAAATATGTTATCCTATTGCCTTTTGACTTTCATATCTTTGAATGGGTTTATTAGTGAATATCGTACATGATGAGTTTCTTCTCTCTTTTTGCTTTTAAGACCATTTAAGCTGTTGAAAGGGAGATAATAGGTTGCTGTCTTAATATTGTATTTCAGACCTCCCTTCTTCATTATGTATCACCCTGGTCTTTGTAGGTTTGTGATTGTATTCCAGCATTCTGAAAAAATGATACAAGTTTTGGTAGCTTAATCATTTCATTAATATACAGATATGAAGTAAGCCCTTCTGTACTAAGGCCTTCCACTTTCTTCTTCTTCAGATACTTTTCGTCTGTTTATTCCTGTGAGTCTAATATACCTATCCTCTTTTTCTGATTTGTTTAGGCATCATAGACTTCCATTTCTGACATGTTTCTTGATAGTCTTCTACTCAGAGAATCAGTTAGTTTACATTTATTTCTATTGGCTTAATTTCCAGAGTATTTTCTCTTTATCTAGCAATACTTTTTTCTTGAGATGTTTTCTGCATATTTGCTATTCTGAGATTTTCTTATAGTGAAGTTAAATTTTCAATGGTGTTTTACCTGCTTTGTAATAATAATAAGGTAATTGTATTTTTCAGAAATTTGGTAACAGCATAATGACTAATCCTGTGAAAGATAAGACAATGGTGCAAGAACTTCTGAATTTTAAAGATAAGATTGATTTTATTATTGAAACATCTTTTCTGAAGAATGAAAAGTTTATTGTTGCCATGAAAGATGCTTTTGAAACATTTATAAATAAAAGACCTAACAAGCCAGCTGAGCTTCTAGGTATGGTTTTCAATTTTATGAATATGTATTTTATTTTTTATTTCATCTATTTTAAGTTACATTATAAGAATTCAGTTTATCTTCTAATTTATCATAACATTGCAAGATTATCAGTGATTTTAATAAACTATTTCTCTCAAGTTTAGTGTACACAAGACATTGTTCCTTTGTTTAACTAATAGAAATCCAGCACTTTAGAAACTTCTGATTCTTTAGCTTATTATAAATTTAGCATTTTTTAAAAAAAATCAGTAGATGAAACTAAAAAATTATAGATAGGCCCACTTCTTTTTCTTGTTCATATTTTTTAAAGTAAGGGAAAGGTTTCCTTACTCCCACAAAACTTAATGATTTTATATTTTAAGCTATTTCTTTTTATTGACATACTTTCTGAAAGTTGAAACAAAATACCAAATTGATATTCTTTTGTTCCTTAAAATGAATATATTTAACACTTAGTAAATCTTTAAGATTTTGGGGTTGACATATCTCAATTTTATATAATACCTTAAAATTTTTTAAAAAGATTGGGAGCAAGGGATGGAAGAAATGACTTTATTATAACATTTGGACATGGAGATTATAGAAATATTAAAGGCATTTATTTTGTCTTTTATTTTCTTTCCATTCTTCTATCCATCAATTTGTTTATCCACTTTCTGTTTTATGAAAATTGATGCATGTGGCTCAGGAGGAAAGTATTTATTTGAAGAAATGGTTTTTGTTTATAGTATATATTTGGAAATATGACATTACTTAGAAAATTATGTTTTACATTTTAGCAAAGTACGTGGATTCAAAACTCCGTGCAGGTAACAAAGAAGCTACAGATGAAGAACTTGAAGAATTATTAGATAAAGTAATAATTTTATTTAGGTTCATTAATGGTGAGTAGTTTGGTTTAAATTGGCTCTTTAAAAATTTTAAACAGGAGACCTGGGTTGCTCAGTTGGTTAATTGATTGCTTGATTGCTTTCAGCTTGGGTCACAATCCCAGGGTCCTGGGATCAAGCCTCACATAGGACTTTCTGCTCAGTGAAGTGTCGGTGTCTCCCTCTCCCCCTGCTCATACTCTCTCTCAAATAATTATATAAAATCTTTTAAAAAATAAATAAATGTTTAAAGCAACAATAACATTTGTGGAAAAATCTAAAGAAATTAATGTGCAAATCCCAATAGAAACTGAATTCAAATAATTTTTTATGGTGGTAAAAGTGATAACTTAAAAAAAATTTTTAAATTCAGTGACAGCAAGTATGTTCACAGTGTTGGACAGACATCACAATTACTTAGTTTGAAACTCTTTAGTCATAAACTTCCTACAAATTAAGCAATCACTTGTCATTTTCTTCTTGCCTTCATCTTCTGGCAACCAAAATTTGTCTGTTCCAAATAATTTTATGTACTTTGAGATATTTCATATAAATGCAATCAGGTAATGTGACCACTTGTTTTTGCTGTTATTTACATGATTCTCAGATATTATTGGTTATGTCATTTAATTGGCATCTGGTATTTTCATTTTGTATTTTCCAAGTCTGCATTGAGGTATTTTTCTTTAAATATTACAGGGAAAGATATTTTTGAAGCCTTCTACAAAAAAGATTTAGCCAAACGTCTTTTACTTGGCAAGAGTGCTTCAGTGGATGCTGAAAAATCAATGCTGTCTAAACTTAAACAAGGTATATATCTTGGCATATTTAGTGTTTATTGCAGTCATTTTGGGGTTTCATGAATCTGCATGGAAAACCATGACTTCATCTCTGTGTATCACTTTGTTTTACATATCTGTTTTCTTAGTACCTTCAGAGCTACTACTAATATGATCATTCAAATATGTGCATATATTTTGCAGCTTTCTCATCTTTGTGATCCCACAGGAGAAATATTTTAATTTTATATTTACAAATTTAGTATATTGGCTAAACTTCGTACATGTAAGCTGGGATCAGTAGCAAATAAAAAAGTTTAAAAAAGAGAGAGAGAGCAAGAGTGAGAGAAGAATGAAGGCTTTACCTACTCAGGAAATTGAAGACAGTTTCTTAGGGAAGCATAATTGCAATGAGATATGAAAATTCAGAAATTCTGATAATGAAGGCAGAGGTATAGTTCATGCTACAGTTTGAACAGCTGGGAAGTCAGAATAATCAGAGAGGACGAACATATGGCAGCTGTCCTAAAAACTGAACTAGGAAGTTAACTACAATCAGATTTTGCTTGACCTTGTAGACTTTGTCTGTGATACTGTTTTATATCCTACAAGCAGAAGAATTATTGAAGAGTTTGAAACAACATTAGAAGCTCTCATTAATTTCTTTCTCTTCTTTCAACCTTTTTTTTTTTTTTAAAGATTTTATTTATTTATCAGAGAGAGAGAGGGAGAAAGCGAGCACAGGCAGACAGAATGACAGGCAGAGGCAGAGGGAGAAGCAGGCTCCCTGCCGAGCAAAGAGCCTGATGTGGGACTCGATCCCAGGACTCGGGGATCATGACCTGAGCTGAAGGCAGCTGCCCAACCAACTGAGCCACCCAGGCGTCCCAACCTTTTTTTTTTAATTCTAGTGAAGTAACATGAAGTAATACATTTTTCAAGAGTAGAATTTATTGACTCATCACTTATATACAGCACTAAGTGATCATCACAGGAAGTGCTCTCCTTATTTCCCAACACCCATTTAACACATCCTCATACCCATGTCCCCTCTGGAAACCATCAGTTTTCTAGAGTTAAAACTCCGTTTAATGATTTGTCTCTCTTTTCCCTTATGTTCATCTCTTTTGTTTCTTAAATTCCACAATTCCATTAGCTATTTTTGGTAATGTGACTGTAAACATCAGGTTGTATATAACCCTTTTGAATCTGTGTTTTTATATCAATTTTGGGGAAACTCCATACTGTTGAGCAATTCTGGGGAAACTCTATACTGTTTTCCAGAGTGGCTGCACCAGTTTGCATTCCCACCAAGACTGTAAGATGGTTCCCCTTTCTCCACATACTCACCAATATGTTATTTCCAATGTTGTTAATTTTTGACAATATGAAAAGTGTGAGGTGGTATCTCATTGTAGTTTTGATTTCTCTTTCCCTGATTTCTCTTTACCCGTGTCGGTTAGCTATCTGTAAGACTTCTTTGGAAAATTGTCTGTTCAGATCTTCTGCTCATTTCTTAACTGGATTATCAGGTGTTTTTGGTTGTTGAGTTTTATAAGTTCTTTATGGATTTTGAATACTAACCATTTGTAAGATATGGCATTTTAAAATATCATCTCCCATTCTGTAGATTGTCTTTTAGATTTGTTTCCTTTGCTGTGCAGAAGCTTTTTATATTGATGAAGTCCAGAAAGTTCATTTTTGCTTCTGCTTTCCTTGGCTCTGGTGATGTCTCTGGTAAGAAATTAAGTTGATGTTGAAGAGGATGCTGCCTGCATTCTCCTCTAGGATTTTGATGGATTCCTGTCTCACACTGAGGTCTCTCATATATTTTGAGTTTATCATCATGTATGGTATAAGAGAATGGTTGAGTTTCATTCTTCTGCATGTGGATTTCCAGTTTCCCCAAGACCATTTGTTGAAGAGACTGTCTTTTTTCATTGAATATTCTTCCCTGCTTTGTTGAAGACTAGTTGACCAGATCTCTGTGGGTCCACTCTGGGTTTTCTATTCTGTTCCATGAGCTTATCTCTGTGTATGGTGTAAGAAAGTGACACAGTGTACTCTGGACACTGTGGCTGTCCAATATTCCCAACACAATTTGTTGAATGTATATTTTTTCCATTGGATATTCTTTCTTGCTTTGTTGAAGATTAGTTGATCAGATTTTTGTGGGTCCATTTTGGTTTGTTTCTTCTGTTCCATTGCTCCATGTGTTTGTTTTGTGCCAGTACCATATCGTCTTGATGATCATGGCTTTGTGATAGACCTTGAAGTCTGGAGTAATGATCCCTCCAGTTTTGACTTTCCTTTTCTGTGTTATATTGGTTATTTGGGATATTTTGTGGTTCCACTCATGTTTTAGGATAGTTGGTTCTAGCTCTGTGAAAAAAAAAAAAAAAGCAAAACATTGTTGTTACTTTGATAGGGATTGCTTTGAATGTGTAGATGGCTTTGGGTAGGATAGACATATTAACGGTGTTCTTCCAGTCCATGAACATAGAATGCTTTTCTGTGTCTTCTGTCCTCAGTTTCTTTCATCAGTGTTCTGTAGTGTTTGGAGAGCAGACCTTTTACCTCTTTAGTTTTGTTTCTAGGTATCTTCTTTTTGGTGCAGTTGTAAATGGCATTGATTCCTTGATTTCTCTGCTGCTTCATTTTTTCTGTATAGAAATAAAACAGATTTCTGTATGTTGATATTGTACCCTGAGACTTTATTGAATTTATGTATCAGTTCTACCAACATTTGGGTGGAGTCTTTTGGGATTTCTAAATAGAGCATCATGTGGTCTGAGAAGAGCAAAAATTTAACTTAATTCCTTGCTGATTTGGATGCCTTTTATTTCTTTTTGTTGTCTGATTTCTGTGTCTAGAACTTCTAGCACTGTTTTAAATAACAGTGGTCAGAGTGGACATACTTGTCATGTTCCTAACTATGAAGAAAAAGCTATCAGTTTTTCCCCATTGAGGATGGTCTTAGCTGTGGATCGTTCATTTTGGGCTGTATGTGCTGAGGTGTGCTCCCACTAAACCTAATTTTTGAGGGTTTTTATAACCAAGAAGTTCTTTATGTTTGTGATTAATTGATTTGCATATTTGGCTGCTTCCATGTTGGGTGCATAAATATTTGCAATTGTTAGATCTTGATGGATAGAACCCTTAATTAAGATGTGGTACCATTCCTCAGATCTTGTCACTGTGTGTTTTAAAATTTAGTTTGATAATAGGATGGCTACTTAAGCTTTCTTTTGACATCCATTAGCATTATAGGTGTTTCTCCATCCTCTAGCTCTCAATCTTCAGATATCTTTAGGTCTAAAATGATTCTCTTGTAGGGAGCAAACTTTTTTTTATTAATTCATTCTTATATCTCATGTCTCTTGATTGGAATATTTAGACCACTTACATTTGGAAAAATTATTGAGTAAATATGAGTTTAGTACTGTTGTATTATCCATGGAGTTGGTATTGTGGTAGTGTTCTCTGGTCCTTTCTAGTCTGTTGCTTTTGTTTGCTGTCTTTTTGTTTGTTTTTGTTTTTGCCACTCAGAGTCCCCTGTCAATTTCCTGCAGTGCTTGTTTAGTGGTCACGAACTCCTTTATTTATTTATTATTATTTATTTGTTTTGGTGTGATGAACTTTTAATCTCTCTTTCTATTCTGAATGAGAGCCTTGCTGGAAAAGGTCGCATATCTTTCTTTCTTTTTTTTTTTATTTTTATAAATTAATTAATTTATTTTCAGCAAAACAGTATTCATTATTTTTTCACCACACCCAGTGCGCCAGGCTATCCGTGCCCTCTATAATACCCACCACCCAGTAACCCAACCTCCCTCCCCCACCCCCGCCACTTCAAACCCCTCAGATTGTTTTTCGGAGTCCTTAACCTCTCATGGTTCACCCCCCCTTCCAATTTCTCCCCATCCATTCTCCTCTCTAACACCCCTTTTCCTCCATGCTATTTGTTATGCTCCACAAATAAGTGAGACCATATGATAATTAACTCTCTCTGCTTGACTTATTTCATTCAGCATAATCTCTTCCAGTCCTGTCCATGTTGCTGCCAAAGTTGGCTATTCGTCCTTTCTGATGGAAGCATAATACTCCATAGTGTATATGGACCACATGTCCCTTATCCATTCGTCCATTGAAGGACATCTTGGTTCTTTCCACAATTTGGCGACCGTGGCCATTGCTGCTATAAACATTGGGGTACAGGTGGCCCTTCTTTTCACAACATCTGTATCTTTGTGGTAAATACCCAGTAGTGCCATTGCAGGGTCATAGGGAAGTTCTATTTTTAATTTCTTGAGGAATCTCCACATTGTTCTCCAAAGAGGCTGTACCAACTTGCATTCCCACCAACAGTGTAAGAGGGTTCCCCTTTCTCCACATCCTCTCCAACACATGTTGTTTCCTGTTTTGTTAATTTTGGCCATTCTAACTGGTGTAAGGTGATATCTCAATGTGGTTTTAATTTGAATCTCCCTGAGGGCTAATGATGATGAACATTTTTTCATGTGTCTGATAGCCTTTTGTATGTCTTCATTGGAGAAGTGTCTGTTCATATCTTCTTCCCATTTTTTGATATGTTTGGCTGTTTCGTGTGTGTTGAGTTTGAGTTCATTATAGATCCTGGAAATCAACCTTTTGTCTGTACTGTCATTTGCAAATATCTTCTCCCATTCCATGGGTTGCCTCTTTATTTTCTTGACAGTTTCCTTTGCTGTGCAGAAGCTTTTGATTTTGATGAAGTCCCAAAAGTTCATCTTCGCTTTGTTTCCTTTGCCTTTGGAAACATATCTTGAAAGAAGTTGCTGTGGCTGATATCGAAGAGTTTACTGCCTATGTTCTCCTCTAGGATTCTGATGGATTCCTGGCTGACATTGAGGTCTTTTATCCATTTTGAGTTGATCTTTGTGTATGGTGTAAGAGAATGGTCGAGTTTCATTCTTCTACATATAGCTGTCCAGTTTTCCCAGCACCATTTATTGAAGAGACTGTCTTTTTTCCACTGTATATTTTTTCCTGTTTTGTCGAAGATTAATTGCCCATAGAGTTGAGGGTCCATATCTGGGCGCTCTACTCTGTTCCACTGGTCTGTGTGTTTGTTTTTATGCCAGTACTATGCTGTCTTGGTGATCACAGCTTTGTAATAAAGCTTGAAATCAGGTAACGTGATGTCCCCAGCTTTATTTTTGCTTTCAACCTTTCCTTAGTGATTCGGGGTCTCTTCTGATTCCATACAAATTTTTGGATTATTTGCTCCAGCTCTTTGAAGAATACCGGTGGAATTTTGATTGGAATGGCATTAAAAGTATTTATTGCTCTAGGCAGTATCGACATTATAACAATGTTTATTATTCCGATCCAAGAGCATGGAATGGTCTTCCATCTTTTTGTATCTTCTTCAATTTCTTTCATGAGTGTTCTGTAGTTCCTCAGTACAGATCCTTTACTTCTTTTGTTAGGTTTATTCCCAGGTTTCTTAGGATTCTTGGTGCTATAGTAAATGGAATTGATTCTCTAATTTCCCTTTCTGTATTTTAATTGTTAGTGTATAAGAAAGCCACTGATTTCTGCACATTGACTTTGTATCCTGCCACATTACTGAATTGCTGTATGAGTTCTAGTAGTTTGGGGGTGGAGTCTTTTGGGTTTTCCATATAAAGAATCGTGTCATCTGTGAAGAGAGAGAGTTCGACTTCTTCCTTACCTATTTGGATACATTTATTTCTCTTTGTTGTCTGATTGCTGTTGCTAGGACTTCTAATACTATGTTGAACAAGAGTGGTAAAAGTGGGCATCCTTGTCTTGTTCCTGATCTCAATGGGAATGCTGCAAGCTTTTTCCCATTGAGGATGATATATGCTGTGGGTCTTTCATAGATAGATTTGATGAGGTTCCCTCTATCCCTACACTTTGAAGCATTTTAATCAGGAAGGGATGCTGGATTTTGTCAAATGCTTTTTCTACATCGATTGAGAGGACCATGTGGTTCTTCTCTCTTCTCATATTAATTTGTTGTATCACATTGATTGATTTGCAAATGTTGAACCATCCTTGTAGCCCCGGGATGAATCCCACCTGATCATGGTGGATAATCTTTTTAATTTGCTGTTGGATCCTGTTGGCTAGGATCTTGTTGAGAATCTTAGCATCCATATTCATCAGTAATATTGGTCTGCAATTCTCCTTTTTGCTAGGGTCTTTGCCTGGTTTGGGGATCAGGGTAATGCTGGCTTCATAGAAAGAGTCTGGAAGTTTTCCTTCTGCTTCAGTTTTTTGAAACAGCTTCAGGAGAATAGGTGTTATTTCTTCTTTGAAAGTTTGGTAGAATTCCCCAGGGAATCCATCAGGTCCTGGGCTCTTGTTTTTTGGGAGGTTTTTTTGTTTGTTTGTTTGTTTATATAATTTTTTATTTTTTATAAACATATATTTTTATCCCCAGGGGTACAGGTCTGTGAATCACCACGTTTACACACTTCACAGCACTCACCAAAGCACATACCCTCCCCAATGTCCATAATCCCACCCCCTTCTCCCAAACCCCCTCCCCCAGCAACCCTCAGTTTGTTTTGTGAGATTAAGAGTCACTTATGGTTTGTCTCCCTCCCAATGCCATCTTGTTTCATTGATTCTTCTTCTACCCACTTAAGCCCCCATGTTGCATCACCACTTCCTCATATCAGGGAGATCTTTCTCTGCTTGACTTACTTCGCTAAGCTCGATATGTTCTAGTTCCATCCATGTTGTCACAAATGGCAAGACTGATATCTAATAACGAGATTGAAGCTGTGATCAAAAACCTCCCCCACCAAAGAAAAAAAAAAGAAATGAAATTTTGGGAGTTTTTTTTTTATCACTGCTTCAGTCTCTTTATTAGGTATCAGTCTGTTCAGGTTGTGGATTTCTTCCTGGTTCAATTTTGGTAGTTTATATTTTTCTGGGAATGCATCCATTTCATGGTTGCATATCTTTCATCTTCAGCATGTTCTGTATATCTTGCTGCTTTCTTCTGATCTGTCTGGTTTTGGTGGACCAATCTGCTGTGTATCTGATTTGTCTTTCCTTATTGGTTAGGACTTCTTTTTCCTTTTGCTTTCAGGATTATCTCTGTAGTTTGCAAAGTTTACTGTGAAAAGTGGTGTTGGCCATCTTTGTTGAATTTGAAGGGAATTCTCTGTGCTTTCTGGATTTGGATGTCTCTTTCCTTCCCCAGATTATGAATGTTTTCAGCAACAAATTGATTAAATTAACCTGTTGTCTTCACTTTTCTCTCTTTTCTTTCTTCTGGGACTCCTATGATATGAGTGTTTTTGTTACGTAGTTCCTGAGTTCATAAGTGTACATTAGTGGCCCAATACTTCTCTTTCCCTCTTCTTTTCATCTTCATGATTTCCCATAATTATTATTCTGTGTCACTGATTCATTCTTTTTCTTCATCAATATCCTTTATTGTGGTAACCAGTCATTTTTTGAAAAATTTTACAGCATTTTTTATTTAACTCTGACTAGTTTTTTTAGTGTTTGATCTCTGTAATAAGGGATTCTCTCATGTCTTCTATGATTTTCTCAAGTCCAGCTAGTATCCTTATATTTTAAATTCTGGTTCAGTCATGGTGTATATATCTGTTTTGTTTAGATCCCTGGCCATTGTCTCTTCCTGTTCTTTCTTTTAGAGTGAATTCTTTTATCTTGTCATTTTGTGCAGATCACTCTGTGTGTGTGTGTTTTAGGGAAGCTTGTTATATTCCTCCTCCTGAGAGTAATAGTAATGAGTTAGTATTGATGGTAATAAGAATTCATTAATAATTAATTAATGGTAGTATATTAGGAAGAGTCCTATAACTATCTTGGACCTGGTGCTTTAGGAAGTGTTTCATAGTGTACATTCTGCTCATATGTATTGGCTGCTTTCCTCAGGTCAGTCCTCTGCAGAGTTTCTCTTCACTACAATATGGAGTGTTTGGACCTTGTGCAGCATCAAGTGGCAGTTTTAAGTAGGTGTGTTTTGTTCTGGTTGCTAAAAGAAGATAGATCTCATTTCCCCTAGAGCTGCAGCTTTGTAGCACTCTATGATCAGCAGTCTTGGTGCTTGTGAGGAGTTTGTGTTTGTCTTCTGGTGGTGGGGCCTTCTGTGTTTGTTCTCATATGCACAACCGTAGGAATGATGCACCTGCAGAGCACAAAGTGGTTGGGCCTTGGTGTAAGTGCAGGCTTCAGCCTGCACTGGTGGCATGTGTTTCTCAGTGAAGGAAGTCAGTGTTGTTGGGTGGGGGTACAATGGTGTCTCTGCACTCTCTCATCTCTGGAGCAGACAGTTCCTATCTCCCAATCCCCAGGAAGCCCTTACAGAAGAGCAAACAGTATCTGCTCTTGTGGCCCAGATTTTTATCAGGTCCCTGCCTTCACCTTGTGCCAAGCTATATATGCCTGCCAACCAGCACTTTTCTTCCTGTGTTTTATCTCTGGTGTGTGCCTGTGTTTCAGAACTCCAAATTTTATGGACCTGGCACAGTGTGGACCTGCAATGGCCCTTTGGAGTGTGGGAGGATCATGGCATACTGTAGCTTAGTGTAATTTTATTCCAGGAAAGTAGCCTCAGGACCTGAGATTGGTTCAGTTTGTGATAAATATCAAAAAGCCAGTCCCAGAGAATTACAGACCAATATCTCCAATGAAATTAAAGGAAAAGTTCTCAGTAAGCTACTAGCTAATCAGATGCATGAGTACAGGAAATGGACTATTTACCACAACCATGTGGTATTTATTCTTGGGCTATAAGGGTGGCTCAACAGCTACAAAACAATCATTAAGATATACACATTAATGAAAGGAACAGCAAGAACCATATGATCCTCTCAATAGATGCAGAATACACATTTGACAAAATAGATCATCCTTGATAAAAACCTTCAACAGCACTGGGATAGAGGGAACATACCTCAATGTATCATAAAGATCATATACAAAATACCCATCTTCAGTGGGGTACACCAAAGAGCGTTTCTTCTAAGGAAAAGGACAGGAACAAGACAGGGAGGTCTCCTCTCACTGCTGTTCAACAAATACTGGAAGTCCTGGCCTCAGCAATCAGACACAACACTAAATAAAAGGCACCCACATGGCAAAGAAGTCGTGAAACTGTCAAACTTTCTTGGCAAGAAGGTGGAAGATTTCACTTGGTCCCCTAAAGTTTAGCTGGATATCTACCAAACCATTCTGAACACCTACAAAATCAGCCTGAGATGTAAGAATATTTATCTGTATCTCTACAAGTAGAAAATACCGTGTGTCCAAAGGTAGGAAAGGCAGATTCATAATCTGTGGGGAGATATTGGAAGACAGAAGGGGAAGGGAAACTCCAGAAGCTGGCACACGACAAGTGATACAACAGTGGAACACAAAAGCATCCTACACTGGAGACCAGGCCAAAAAAAAAAAAAAAAAAAAAAAAAAAAAAAAAAAATTGAAGAGCGGCAACAGAGAGGAAAGGGCTTTAAAGCAGCACCTAGATAGGACCCAGGAGCTGTGGGTGCACACACAAGCCCTCTGCCACTAATGACTTTAAAGCAAGAAGACAGGGACAAGCCTACACAGCTAGGATGACCTCTCAGAGAGTCCAGAGGGTGCACACTTTGGGAGACTGCAGTTTTCAGTGGCACAGACAGAAGCTGAGACTGTGTGTCCTGCAGAGTTTAGTGAAGAGAGCACACTGATTTATCTGCTTTGGGACAGAAATTTGGGTGTGGCTATTTTTGCTTTGACCCTCAGAAAAGGGGCCTAACGCTCAAAAGGCCAGTTTCTACTGAGCCCATTCTTCCTCCTGCCAGAGGGGCAAGACAACTCCACTGAAGCAGGGTTGCCTGAGAAACAGCATGGCAGGCCCCTCCCCCACAAGAAAGGCCTGAAGAACAAGAGGATGACAACTTTGGGACCCCATAAGACTGTAAAATTACAACACCAGGGGAAAATAGTATAATGAGCTCTAGGCATTGGCTCACTGCTTATTTTTCAGATACAGCTTTCTTTTTATTCTTTCTCTTGTGCTTCTTCTCTGTTTTTTTCTTTTACATTTTTCTCATTTCAACTATATGTTTAATATATCAACTTATATGTCACAATAGATTTTTTAAATTTATGCTTTTTCAGACCTTTATTATTTTTTTTCGAGATACATGCTTCATTGTAGTCAATCTTCTCTTTTCAACAAGTTTTACTTTTCCTGTAATTTTGGGAAGTAGTGTCCTCTAACAGGCAGACCTAAATATACCCAGGGACAATTGAAACACCCAACTTTGTCCACACTGAGGGATTATAACCCTCCTTCCCCTCACTCCCATTGAATTTCTAAATTTTTAAAAATTCTTATTTTTATAGTGTTTTAATTTTTTTATTTTTAATTTTATAAGTTTTTCCCTATATTTCATTTTGGCTTAGTTTTTGTTTGTTTGTTTTGTTTTGGTTTGGTTTTTTGTGATGTCTTCTGACCCAGATTTTCCTAGTGTGCATCTTGCTTGGGTTTTGGTTGGTATTTTGGATTCTGTACATCCCCTCAACCAACAACAGAATGATTAGGAGGAGGAACTCCAACAAGGAAAGATCCACAGACAGTGTCCTCTGCCAAGGATTAAATGGATATGGATATAAGCAAGATGTCAGAGATAGACTTCAGGGTAGCAAGTATGAAGTTCATAGCTAGGCTTGAGAAGAGCATTAGCAACAATTTAGGATCTCTAAGAGCAGAAATGAGATCTAATCAGGCCGAACTTTGAAAATGTTATGAATCAGATGCGGTTTAAACTGGACACTCTTAGCAGCCAGGGTAAATGTGGCAGAAGAACGAATTAGAAAGCTAGAAGATAAGCTTATAAAAAGGAAAGAAGCTGAGGAGGAAGGAGATGGCAGCTAGCAGCACACGAGAACAGACTTAGATCAGTGATTCCATGAAACATTCAAGTGCCAGAATTATTGTGATCTCTGAGGACATGGAGAGAGGGAGAGGACTAGAAGGTATATTTGAGCAAATCTGTAGCTGATAACCTCCTTAATCTGGGAAGGAAAGAAGAATTCTTGTACTACAGGCAGAGAGGACCCCTCCCAAGTGTAGTAAAAATACACCAACACTCCGGCATATAATAAAAAAAACAAAAACAAAAAAGAACTAGCAAGTCTTGAGCCAAGGAAGCTATCCTTAGAGCAGCTAGGAGGAAGCGATTTCTTAAGTACAGTGGGAGGAACATCAGAATAACATCAGATACACAGAGACCTTGCAAGCCAGAAAGGGCTGGCAAGACATATTCAGGGTAATAAATGAGGAGAATATGCATCCCAAAATACTTTATCTGGTGATGCTGTTATTCAGAACAAAAAGAGAGGCAAAGAGCTTTCAAGACTGCCAGAAACTGGAAGCCAAATATGCAAGAAATATTAAGGGGGATTTTGTAAAAGAAAAATAAGACCCAAGCATATTATAAACCATAAATTTACAGTGAGAGTTTATAGAAAAAGGGACTTTACCGGCAATACAATAGTTCTAAGTGCATATCTTTCAATAGTTACTATCAAATGAATGGCATAAATGCTCTTATGAAATGACACAGGGTTTCAGATTGGGTAAAAAGACAGGACTCATCCATATGTTGTCTACACTACACTATTTTTGAACCTAGACACCTCCAGATTGAAAGTGAGGGGATGAACCACCATTTTTCATGTCAACCATCCTAAAAATAAAGCTGGAGTAGCAATCCTCATATCAGACAAATTAGATTTTCAAACAAGAGACTGTAGTTAGACATGTAGAGGGACACCATACTATACTTTTCTATCAAACAAGAAGATCTAACAATTGTATATACCTATGTCCCCAGCAAGGGATCAGCCAACTGCATAAACCAACTGTTAATTAAAATAAAGAAACATATGGGTAGTAATATATTAATATTTGGAGATCCCAACACTCCATGGCAGCAATGGACTGAGCATCTACAGAGACAATCAACAAAGAAGAGGTTTGATGGACACTTTGGACCAGATGGACTTCATAGATAAATGAAGAACTTAACAACCTAAAACAGCAGAATACACATTCTTCTAAAACACACTTGGAAGGTTCTCCAGAACAGACCACACACTGGATCAGAAATCAGGTCTCAACTGATATCAAAAGATTGAGATTATCCCTGCATTTTGTCAAACCACAATGCTTTGAACCTGGAATTCAGTCTCTCTCTCTCTCTTTCTCTCTCTCTCTCTATTTCTCTATTTCTATCTCTCTCTCTCACACACACACACAATTAGGAGGAATTCAAAAACTTGGAGGTTAAAGAGCATCCTGCTAAAAAAATGATTGGATCATCCAAGTAACTGAAGAAGAGCTTAAAAAGTTCATGGAAATGAATGAGAATGAAAACACATTGGTCCAAAACCTATGAGATACTGCAAAGGTGGCCCTAAGGGGTAAATACATAGCAATCCAAGCCTCTTTCAAAAAGGTTGAAGAATTGCAAATGGACAACTTAATCTTACACCTTAATGTGCTGAAGAAAGAACAGCAAATAAAACCTAAGCCAAGCAGAGGAAGAGAAATAGTAAAGATTTGGAAGGAGATAAATGAAATAGAAACAAGAAAAACTGTAGAGCAGATCAAAGAAATTAATAGTTGGTTCTTTGAAAGAATTAGTAATATCAGTAAGCCTCTGGCCAGACCTTTTCCAAAAGAAAAGGACCCAAATAAAATCACAAATAAGAGAGGAGAGATCATGACTAACACCATGGAAATAGGAGCAATTAGAAGAAATTATTACTAGCAACTATATGCCATTATTATATGCCATTATCACCAGCCAACTATATGGAAGAAGTAAATGTTTTTCTGGAAATTTATAAGCTACCAAGACTGAAACAGGAAGAAATAGACAATCTAAATAGACCAGTAACTAGTAACAAAATTGAAACAGTAATCAAAAACCTTCCAAAATATGAATCCAGGGCCAGGTAGCTTCCCAGCCACCTGGAATTCTACCAACAAAAAATTAGAGAAGAAATTGTATCTGTTTTTCTGAGGCTGTTTTAAAAAAAAAAAAAGAAGAAGAAGAAAAGAAACAAGGAAAAATTCCAGACCAGTTCTGGAAAATTGCAAAATTCCAGGCCAGCATTACCTCAATCCCCAAACCAGGCAAAGATTCAAAATTAAGAACATATACAGAAAAGGACAATTACAGACCAGTATCCCTGATGAACATGGATACCATAATACTCAACAGGATCCTAGCTAATAGGATCCAACAGTGTATTAAAAGGATTATTTATCTGGACCAGGTGAGATTTATTCCTGGGAGGCAAGGGTAGTTCAACATTTGTAAATCAGTTCAACATTTGTAAATCAGTGTGATAGATCACATTAACAAAAGAAAGACAAGAACCCTATCTTCCTCCAAAAAGATATAGAGAAAGCATTTGGTAACATACTCTGTCTTCTCCTGATTAAAATGCTTCAGAGTATGGGTATAGAGGGAACACCGCTCTCACGCTCTCAAATGTAGTCCATGAGGGGGAACACTTTCCTCCTCTGGGACCCAGGGGATCCTCAGACCATGCTTGCCATTCCCAGGCCTCCACCCTCCTTTCCCACAGAAGCACCACTACGGCTATGAGGCTTTATGCAGCAGTGTCATAGTTTTCTAAAACTTCAGCCTTTTAGCTGTCTTGCTTGAAAAACCTTGCCATAATCAGCTGCTCTAGTTTCCCTGTTGATGGTGAGGAAGTATGTCTCTTGAGGAATCACTGTGTACCGCTTTCTCCCTGTTTCTGTCTCTATCCTTTCTCTGAGATCAAGGTACCTTCTTCTCTGCAGCTCCTGTGATTGTTTGCTCTTTGGAATCAGGTCTCCATACCTCCTATCTTTCATAGTGTGGCTTCTTTTTTCTCCACTAGTTGTGTAGTTTGCATTCAGATTGATTTCCTGGATGTTTGGAATGATTTATCTAGCAGAGTTCGAGGGATGAGGCAATATTAGTGTCTTACCTCTTCCACTCAGTTTGTATTTGAAAGCACTAGTTCTTGGTTACATTGATTTTTTCTTTTATTTTGTTAATCACTATTCAATTTATTTCTGCTCTAGCCTTATTTATTTCTGCCCTTTTGCCGTCTTTGGGATCCTTATTTTCCTTCTGTTTCTAGCTGCTATAGTTATACAGTTGGATTGAAATTTTGACATTTTGCTTGCTCTTTCAGATAGGTCTGTATTGCTCCAGTCTTCCCTCTTAGAACAGGATATGCAATAGAGATTTTGTACTCTTGGACTTCAGTTTCATTTGTCTTCTTGTAGGTTTTGATTCTCTCTGATTTAGTGGTTGATAAATTCATTGTTCAGTAATATATTTTTTAGCCTCCAAGTATGTTTGTTCTTTCCAGATTTTTCTTGTGATTCATTCCTGATTTCATACCAGTGTGTCCAGAAAAGTCACGTGATGTGATTTCAGTCTTTTTTAATTTATTGAGACTTGTTTTATGCCCCAAGGTGTTTTCTCTTCTGCAGAATGCTCCATGTGCCTTTGAAAGAATATGTAATCAGCTGTTTATTAGATAGAGTGTTTTGAATATATGTTAGGTATTTGGCACTATTGTATCAATCAGAGATCTTTTCCTTGTTGAACTTGTGTGTGGATGATCAGTGCATTGATGCTTAAGGGTTTTACAGTCCCCCATAATCATCATCATTATTACTATTATTATTATTATTATATTCCTGTCAGTTTAATGTCTACTTAAATGTCTACTAAAGTTCTGTGTATTCACATTTTCTTCTGTTAAATGCATAATTACAATTTTTGTATCTTATATTCTCTTCTTTTATTGTTCCATTTATTATTCACTATGTACTGGCATTCATTGTCTCTTATTACAGTATTTTTAAATTTTATTTTAATTCCAGTTAGTTAACATTCTGTATTGTATTAGTTTCAGGTATACAATGTAGAAATTTGACAATTGGATGGTGTTCATCATTACATGGGTCCTCCTTAATCCTTATTATCTATTTAACTCATTCCTCTACCCACCTCCCCACTGGTAACTGCCAATGTGTTCTCTGTAGTTAAGAGTCCGTTTCTTGGTATGTCCCCCTCTTTTATTTCCCTTTGTTCATTTGTTTCTTTTTTTTTTTTTCTCTTGGAGTCTAGTGCAGGGCTTGAACTCATGACGAGACCAGAGTTGGGATTAGGAGTCAGGCATTGAACCAACTGAGCCACTCAGGCCTTCCTGTTTTGTTTAACTCCACATATAGTGAAATGATGTGGCATTTTTTTTTTTTTTGACTGACTTGTTTTGCTTAGCATTATACTCCATGTCATTGCAAATGGTAAGATTTTCATTCTTTTTAGTGGCTTAATAATAGTCCAATTGAATGTATATGCCACTCTTCTTTATCTGTTCGTCAGTCAAGGTACACCTGGACCATTTCCACATTGCTGTAAGTGGGTTGTTTAAGTCCTCTACTATTATTATCAATGAGTTCCCTTATGTTAATCATTTTGTTTTATATAATATATAATGAGTTTTTATATATTAACATACCACATTGAAAGAATAAAGTTTTATAGCTCTTAGAACTTCTTGTTGGATAGATCCCATTACTCTGCTAAATAGTACCTGTATTCATCTCTTACTAGAGTCTGATTTAAAATCTAGTTTGTCTGATAGAAGTATGGCTACTCAACCTTTCTTTTGACTTTCATTTGCATAAAAATATTTCTCCACTTCTAACTTTTAACCTACAGGTGTCTTTAGGTCTAAAATGAGTCTCTTGGAGACAGCATAAGATGGATCTTATTGTTGTTTTATACATTTTAACACCCTTTGTCTTTTGGTTGGAGTCTTTTGTCCAATCATATTCAAATTGGTTATTGATAGAAATATAAGTATTGTCATTGTATGGCTTGTTTTCTCCTTTCTGAGCATCTTTTTTCTGACCCTTTCTTGTCTTTGTCACTTTTGATCTCTACTTTGCTCTCAGGGTCCACTTTAATATTTCTTGCAGAGCTGTTTTATTGGTCACCATCTCTTTTAGTTTCTCTTTTTCTTAGAAATTCTTTATGTATCTTTCTATTCTGAATGATAGCCTTGCTGGCTAGAGTATTATGGCTGCAGATAATTCCACATTCAGCACATTGAAAATATCATGATATTTCCTTCTGGCCTGCAGCATTTGTGTTGAAAAATCTTCTACCCTTATGGATTCTCTCGTGCATGTTAATAACTTCAAAAGAAGTCAAGAAAACAAAAGTCTTGCAGTTTTAGGGTTTTTTGTTTGTTTGTTTTCATTTTTGTTGTTGTTGTTTTATCACTGAGGAGGAAGTATGATAATGAAAGGGGTTGTTTTACTCTAATTTCATCTGGTTCCTGGAATTCAACGAGATAGCTATCAAGTCATTCTGAACATCTGCCATATTACCTGGAGATCTGAAAAAAAGAACCACTGCAATTCTGCAAATAGAAAAACTACCACTTCTTGCAAGGTAGAAGGTCCAGAGACATGAATCCAAGACAATATACCAGGGGATAAATCTCAGAGGGTAGAGAACTGTATTAAAAAGGCTACTGGAAAGTATTATAAGCAGCAGAGTGCAAAATTAGACTTTTAGAAGTCTGCCACTGTGAGGGACATCCCTCACCTGAAAGGTGTTCAGGTAGTAAAGTGGGGTGGAATACCAGGTGGGAAAATGTTGACTTAGAATCCCAGGGCCACAAAAAGAGTGAGGGTGCCTGAGTACAGAAGACTTTCCACACTGGAACAGGGAAGCTGACTATAAACTTTGAGTCCAGGCATCAGCTTTCTTCTCCATTTTTCCATAAACCACTAACCACTGTGTGGTTCTGGTACTACCTTCCAGGCTGGGGTCCAGCAAAAGGCAGAAGCATAGCAAGACCCCTGCCCCCAAGTCTCCCAAGGAGGAATGGTATGGGTTTAAACTGCAGGAGCTGTAGTTTGGAGACTCAGACTAGTGTCACATGCCTGATGTAAAAACACTCAGTCACGGGCTGGGGGAACACAGAATTTGGAGAGAAACCAGGGAGATAAGAGTGATTGACTGCTTTTCTTTGAAGTCTCATTAGTAAGTGGGGACATAAAATTTTAGCTCCAGGGCCAGAGATAAGGGTACCTCCATTTTCATCACCCCTTCACCAATCAGTGTGGAAAGCTGTCAGGAAGCAAAGCGGTACCATTTAGTGCAATTCAGAGTTGTTTACACTGAACCTGACCCCCTGACAAGGGAGCACAATTCTACCTAGGCAGGGACACCTGAGAATTAGTGCAATAGCCTACTCCCCCAGAAGACCAGAGGAACATCTGGCTAATGCCAAGTTTACCAACCATAGAGAAACTGCAGAGCTTTAGTCTTGGGTAAACAGTATATAGAATTCATGGTTTTCTTTATTATTCTGTAGTCTCTCCATTTTATTTATTCTTTTAAGCTGTTTTCTTATTTTATAATTTTTTGGACTTTTTTAAATTTTAATTTTTATATGTACAATATATATGTGTGTATATATATCTATATAAAGAGCTATATATTACTTTTGGTTTCCTTTCATTGTATTTTATTTTTGTATTTTATATAAATATAAACTTTACATTCTTTTCTATTTTAGGGTATGGTTTCTTCTAACAGAGCTAAACACACCAAGATCTAGTTTATTATGTTCTATTTTACTTCCTGTTTGATTCTTTTCTCATTGTTTTTGTTTGTTTGTTTTGTTTTATTTTTTCTTCTAATATGTTTTGTGTGTAATGTTCTGGTAGTGTTTTAACTTTTTTTTTTCCCCCATCTGGACATGATGATGAGAGGGAAAAACTCATCCAAAAGAAAGAACAGGAAGCAGTACTCACTGCCAGGGATTTAATCAATATGGATATAAGTAAGATATTGGAACAAGAATTCAGAACAATGATTATAAACATACCAACTGGGCTTAACATAAACATAGAAGACACAGGAAAATCTTTTACAGGAAAAACTCAAAGAACAAAAAATCCTAAAATCTCATCAGGTCCAAATTAAAAAGTCTGTTACTGAGATGCAGTAAAAAATAGAGTCTGTAACTTCTAGGATAACAGAGGCAGGAGAGAGAATCAGTGATATAGAAGACAAAATGATGGAGACTAAAGAAGCTAATAAAAACAAAGATTAAACAATTACTAGATCATGACGGGGGTTTTGAGACATCAATGATATCATACACTGAAACATTATTAGTTAATAGGAGTCTCAGAGGAAGAGGATAGAGAGAGTGAAGGTCCAAAGGTGTATTTGAACAAATTAAAGCTGAGAATTTCCCTAATCTGG
The DNA here is from genome assembly GCF_011764305.1 of Mustela putorius furo. Classification (NCBI taxonomy): domain Eukaryota; kingdom Metazoa; phylum Chordata; class Mammalia; order Carnivora; family Mustelidae; genus Mustela; species Mustela putorius. The sequence continues at coordinate 81,210 of NW_025422312.1, read as the reverse complement.
GGAAGGAAACAGGCATTTAAGTCCAGGAGGCACAGAGAAATCAATAAAAGTCCAGGAGGCCCCCTCAAAATCATTAGAAATACATCAACACCTGAGTACTGGTGAAGATTGCAAATTTCAGAGACAAAGAGAAAATCTGGAAGGCAGCTCAGGAGAATGAGGTCTTTAATCTAAAAGGGTAGACAAATATAACATTAGCAGCAAACCTGTCTACAGAGACCTGGTAGGCCAGAGAGGACTGGAATGATATATTCAAGGTGCTAAATGAGAAAAATGTTCAGCCAAGAGTACTTTATCCAGACTTCATTTATTTATTTATTTTTAATTTTATTTTTGTTTATTTGACAGTGAGAGAGATCACAAGTAGGCAGAGCCACAGGCAGAGAGAGAGGAGGAAGCAGACTCCTCATTGAGCAGGGAGTCTGATGCGGGACTTGATCCCAGGACCCTGAGATCATGACTTGAGCCTAAGGCAGAAGCTTAACCAACTGAGCATCCAGGTGCTCCAAAAATCTTTAAAAAAATTTTTTTAAGGATCTTATTTATTTGACAGAGAAAGAGAGATCACAAGTAGGCAGAGAGGCAGGCAGAGAGAGGTGAGCAGAGAACCTGATGTGCGCCTCGATCCCAGGACCCTGAGATCATGACCTGAACTGAAGGCAGAGGTGGCTTAACCCACTTAGCCATCCAGGCGCCCATCAGACTTTATTTTTTTAAGAATAGAAGGAGAGATAGGGGTGTGTAGGTGTCTGAGTGGGTTAAGCTGCCTCTGCCTTCAGCTCAGGTCATGATCTCATGGTCCTGGGATTGAGCCCCACATTGGGCTGGGCTCTCTGCTCAGCAGGGAGCCTGCTTCCTCCTCTCTCTCTGGCCGACACTCTGCCTACTTGTGATTTCTGTCTGTCAAATAAGTAAATAAAATTTAAAAAAAGAATAGTAGAGATAAAGAGTTTCCAGATCACAGAAACCAAGAGAAAATTTGTGTTCAGTGAACCAGCCCAGCAAGAAACATGTCAGGAGATCCTTTGAACAAAGAGAGAGCCCCAAATAACAAAAACCAGAAAGGAACAGAGACAATCTAAAGAAACAGTTACTTTGCAGGTACTACAGTGACATTAAATTCATATCTTTTAATATGACTCAGAACGTAAATGATCTACACACTCAAATCAAAAGATACAGGATATCAGATTGGAAGGAAAAACCAAACCAAACAAAACAAAAGCAAGACCCATATTCTCTGTCTCCAGAAGACTCATTGGGGACCCAAAGACATCTCCAAATTGAAATTGCAAGTGAGGAGATGGAGAAATATTTATCATGCAAATGGATGTTTAGAGAAAGCTGGAGTAGCAATCCTTAAGTCAGACAAACTAGGTTTTAAAAGTCTGTAATAAGAGATGAAGGACACTATATCATAATAAGAAGATATGTCCAGCAAGAATATGTCTAACAGGTATATGTCCCTAACTTGGGAGCAGCCAGTTATATAAAGCAATTAATACAATTAAAGAAACACATTGATAATAGTACAGTAATACTGGACTTTAACACCCTACAAATAGCAATGCCCAGATTATCCAAGCAGAAGACCAAAAAGGAAACAAGGGCCTCAAAAGACTTGATATACTTAACATGTATTTGATATACTTAACATGTATTTTGATACACTTGATATACTGGACTTGATAAACTTAACATGTATTTTTAGAGAATTTCATCCTAAACCAATAGAATGCATGTTGTACTCTAGTGCAATGGAGCATTCTCCAGATAGATCACATCCTGGGTCACAAGTCAGGTCTCAACCAATACCAAAAGATTGAAATCATTCCCTGCATAGTCTCAGACCCCAGTGCTTTGACACTGGAACTCAATCAGGAGATAAAATTTGGAAGGAAGATGTTAAAGAGCATCCTACTAAGGAATAAATGGGTCAACTAGGATATTAAAGGAGAAATTACAAAATGCATGGAAACAAATGGAAATGAAAGCCCAACAGTTCAGAACCTTTGGGAAGCAGCAAAGGTGGTCCTAACAGGGAAGCTTATAGCAATGCAAGCCTTTTTCAAGAAACAAGAAAAGGGTCAAATACACAATCCAATCTTACTCCTAAAGGAATTGAAAAAAGAGAAAAGAAAGCCTAAATCCAGCAGGAAAGGAGATATAAAGTTTAGAGTAGAAATTAATGATATAGAAATTTAAAACAAAACAAAACAAAACAAACCAATAAAACTCGGAGGTAGTTCTTTGAAAGAATTAGTAAGATCATTAAACCCTTAGCCCAGCTTATCATAAAGAAAAAAGAAAGGACCCAGATAAACTTATGAATGAAAGAGATCACAACTAATATGTAAGAAATACAAAAGATTATAAGGGAATATTCTGGGCAGTTGTAGGTCAACAAATTTGGCAATCTGGGAGAAATGGATGCATTTTTAGAAACTCATAAACTACCAAAACTGAAAGAGGAAGAAACAGAAAACCTGGAGACCCATAACCCGCAAAGAAATTGAAGCAATTGCACTACTGGGTATTTATGCAAATATAAACATAGTGTTTATATAAACATAGTGTTTTGAAGGGGAACCTGCACCCCAATATTCATAGCAGCAATGTCCGCAATATCTAAACTATGCAAGCAGCCCAGATGTCTATCAACAGATGGATGGATGAAGAAGATGTCGTATATTATGTATATAATGAAATATCACTCACCCAATTAAAATAATGAAATCTTCGTATGTACAATGACGTGGATGGAACTGGAGGGTATTGTGCTGTGTGAAATAAGTCAATCAGAGAGACAATTACGTGTTTTCACTCATATGTAAATTTAGGAAACAAAAGAGAGGATCTTGGGACAAGGGAGGTAAAAATAAAATAAAATGAAATCAGAGAGGAAGACAGACTATGGGAGACTGTTAACAGTAGGAAACAAACTGAGGTTTGCTGGACGGAATGGGGGATTAAGGTAGAACTGTGTGATGGGCATGAAGGAGGACATATGATGTAAGGATTGCAGGGTGTTATATGGAACTGATGAATCACTGAATTCTACCTCTGAAATGAATAATACACTATGTTAATTTATTTTTAAAAATTAAAAAAAGTAAAATTTCTTACTCTATTTTGGAAATTTGTTTAAAATAGGCCCTGGTGTTAGTTTAGTTTTGTCAGTTTTGGAGGGAGTTCTCTATGCCTCATGGATTTGGATGTCTGTTTCTTTTCCCAGATTAGGGAAGATTTCAGCTAGAAGGTGTTCAATTAAATTTTCTGCATCACTTTCTTTTCTTCATCTGGGAGTCTTCAATATGAACATTATGTTTGAAGTAGTCTCTGAGTTGTCCATTCTCATTTGTATAATTCTTTCATTCTTCTTGATTACTTTGCATTGCTCTGCTTTCTAAGTCACTAATTCGTTCCCTATCCTCTTTCACCCTGCTGTTTATCCCATCATGTTTGTTTCCAGTTTTATTTATTGTACCCTTGATCTCTGCTGTGTTCCTTCTTATCACTGTATTAGGGGTCTCACTCACTCTTCTCAAGACTTGTGAGTATCCTTACGATCCATGCTTTAAATTCTGTACCAGGATTCTACTTTTATCTGTTTTACATAGATTTCTCTCTGTGACCTTGTCCCATTCTTCCATTTTAAAAATATATTCCTGGGGTCCCTCATTTTGTCTGCCTTTCTGTGTCTGTTTCTGTGCTTTAGGAAAGTCAGCTGTATCCTCTGCTCTTGAACGCAGATTCTTTATGAGAAGAGGTCCTGGAGTGCCCTGCATGTAGTATCCTCTGCTCCCCAGAAGCTAACACTTCTAGAGAATATCCTGTGTGTGTTGCTGACACCTTGCTGTTGTGTCTGAGTTACTTCTTTCTGTGCCATTGTCTGCACTGATTCTCTGCCTGTTTCTTGGGCTGTGTTTGCTCTCCATAGTGTTAGACTGAGGAAGGCCAGGTCTTGTGGGGCATGCCCATCGGAAACTTGGAAGTGGGTGGTGGTGTTAGCAAAATTTGTACTGGTCCTCTAGTCATTTTCAGGATTTCCCAAGGCACTATAGGGGCATGGGAATGTGCACCAGTATTGCCAGGCATGGGGAACTGGACACTGCTACACAGTGGTGGCTGGGGGCAGTGTTCTGTGGATGATGCTCATGGCAGTGGGGGTGTAACTGGGTATGGAACATGATGATAACTGGGGCTATAAAGCCAGATGAGACACAGGAGGGTGGCTGGGGCACACAGCTCTGCACAGCCTGGCACATACATGGCTTGTGATGGCAGCTGTGCATCCAGGAGATGGGTAGGCTGCCCCTGTGACTTTTAACAAAATTTGCCCTGAGCTCATGGCTTAGGGTAACATGCTTGGAGTATATAGTTCCCCAGGAATATTCCTGCATGTAGCACTGTTAACAGGTTAGGTAGCAAGTGTCTCTGTAGTCCTGTCTCCCGCAGGTATCTCTGTATCTATGATGCAAAATGGGGGTGGAAAATGGGGCAGCCAGCTCCCTTGCTTTTAGTCCCCAACACGTTCTAAACTCAAACAGATCTGTCTCATTTGCCCATGACATTGTGTAAATTGCCAGTTGCATGTGATCTCTCTATGCAGGGTCTGATTCCTTAAGAGCTCTCATTTGCCCTCCCAGCTTGCCCAAGGCTGAGTCAGTGGACCTCCAGAGCTCCAGGCTCCAAGGCCCACTTGTTATATAAATGAATGGAATTTACCCACTCTGGTGTTTAAAGCCAAGTATCATGGGATTAGTAGTCCCCGTGCGAGCATCTTGGTGTGAGGGCCCTCTCCACAAGCAGCTCCCTCCATCCAGCAAGCAGTCTCCCTCCCCTTTCTGACCTCCCGAACCATTCAGATGAAGCTGCTTCTCTGTATTTAGTGGTGGAGTTTGTTCTGCCCATCTCTGCGTCACTCTCTGGTTTATGGACTTGGGTATGGATGATAGCCAGCCATAAACATGGCATGGGATGAGCTCAGGGTCATCCTACTTTGCCATCTTCCCAAGCTCCTCTCTTGAATGTATTTTTTTTTTGATGGAGTCTTTAGGTTTTTCTCTATGTGAAATCAGATAATCTACTAACAATGACAATTTTGCTTCTTTCTTTCTTATCTGATTTTTTAAAAATTTGCCTTAACTAATTGCTCTGGCTATATCTTCCAGTTCTACATTGAAACGTGATGCATGTGGACATCTTTGTTTTGTTCCTGAACACAGAGGGATTTATAAATATTTCTAAGAGAGGGTTTGACTTCTTCATTACCAATATGGATACCTTTTATTTCCCTTTGTTGTCTGATTGCTGTTGCTAGGACTTCTAATACTATGTTGAACAAGAGTGGTGAAAGTCGGCATCCTTGTCTTGTTCCTGATCTCAACGGGAAGGCTGCAAGCTTTTTCCCATTGAGGATGATATATGCTGTGGGTCTTTCATAGATAAATTTGATGAGGTTCAGGAATGTTCCCTCTATCCCTACACTTTGAAGTGTTTTAATCAGGAAGGGATGCTGGATTTTGTCAAATGCTTTTTCTGCATCAATTGAGAGGACCATGTGGTTCTTCTCTCTTCTCATATTAATTTATTCTATCACATTGATTGATTTGCAAATGTTGAACCATCCTTGTAGCCCCGGGATGAATCCCACCTGATCATGTGGATAATCTTTTTAATGTGCTGTTGGATCCTGTTGGCTAGGATCTTGTTGAGAATCTTAGCATCCATATTTATCAGTGATATTGGTTTGCAATTCTCCTTTTTGGTAGGGTTTTTGCCTGGTTTGGGGATCAGGGTAATGCTGGCTTCATAGAAAGAGTCTGGAAGTTTTCCTTCTGCTTCAATTTTTTGAAACAGCTTCAGGAGAATAGGTGTTATTTCTTCTTTGAAAGTTTGGTAGAATTCCCCAGGGAATCCATCAGGTCCTGGGCTCTTGTTTTTGGGGAGGATTTTGATCACTGCTTAAATCTCGTTATTAGATATCAGTCTATTCAGGTTGTCGATTTCTTCCTGGTTCAATTTTGGGAGTTTATAGTTTTCCAGGAATGCATCCATTTCATCTAAGTTGCTAAGCTTATTGGCATATAACTGTTGATAATAACTTGTGATGATTGTTTCTACTTCCTTGGTGTTAGTTGTGATCTCTCCCTTTTCATTCATAATTTTATGAATTTTTGCTTTTCTCTTTCTTTTGGATTAGTGTGGCCAATGGTTTATCGATCTTACTGATTCTTCCAAAAAACCAGCTTCTAGTTTCATTGATACGTTCTACTGTATCTCTGGTTTCTACCTCATTGATCTCAACTCTAATCTTGATGATTTCCCTTCTTATGTGTGGAGTTGGTTTGATTTGTTATTGATTCTCCAGTTCTTTAAGGTGTAGAGACAGCTGGAGGGTTGTCAGTCAATGATGTTTCCTGAGTTAGTCCTCCCGCCCCCCTCAAGGGGGTGGGCTCTGAGGAAACTGGTTTTTTTCAGGCTTTTGTTCTCTGTCGGCTTTTATGCTTGTTCACTTTTATTTTTTTCTCTCACCTTGACCACCTTTGATGGTTTTTGTAGTTTTAGAGGAAAACAAACCGCACCCTGATCTCCCTCTCAGAGAGAAGCCTCAGGGTGGGTGCAGAGCCTAACTAAGTTCCCCCTTGGTGGCTGGCAGAGCCGGTTCCAAGTTGCAGACCCTGGGGGCACAGGATCTTTAGCTTGTACCCAAAGCCAAGGCAGTGGCGGCTGTCTGGGAGCTCCTGACCGCCAGAGAGGTTCCAAACTACAATCGCACACTGAGATTTTCCCGCTAGCCCTGGGCTTGCGCGCACCTCTTTCAGAGGCAGCTATGGGTCGGGTGGGCGTTCTGGGCACTGAGAACGGGGCGCTGGTCCGTAAGCACCAGGCTGGGCTTTTGCGCACCTCTGTCAGGGGAGAGTTTGGGTGGGCGCGGCTTAGGCTTTGAAACAATGGCGCGGGTCAAAGAGCCCCAGCCTGGCCTTTGTAACTCAGGGAAGCATTAGGGATGTGAGCGGGTATCTCAAGCTTTGTGGTAGGGCTCACGCATTCTGCAGACCTGGGTGGCTCCCATCCCCTCACAGGAACTAGAACCCACACATTCTTGGGTGCGCTGGTGTATTAGGGACCAAGAGCTGGTTTCTCCGCCACACTCTCTCTGCCTCAGCGCCGGGGAGGCTGTCCTGGGACCGGGGACTTAAGCCCCTGTCCCTAGCCATCCCGATTCCCACAATCCCCCCCCCCCCCTGTGATCCTTTGCTCTTTTGGAGTGCTTTCAACCAGTCTCCAAGTTAATGCTGGTCCCCAGACGCAGGGCACTCTCGCTCGTATTGGGTTATTACTTTCCAACCTGTCGCCTCTGGTGGCTCCCTCCCCCTTTTGTTTATCTTCTGATATCAGTCGCCATTCCCACTCTGCTTTACCTGCCCACTGGCATCTTCTGCTCCTGTAGAGATCCAGACATTTATAATTCCGATCTCAGGCTGATTTCATGGGTGATTGGAGTTCTTTGGTAGGTAATCAGCTCAGTTTGGGGTACAGGCTGAAAAGGCGCCTCCTCCTACTCCCCCGCCATCTTGTCCCCCAGTTTCTGGACTTTTGAAAGAACAAAGAAAGAGAACAAGGAAGGACTAGACATGGCTAGAGTCTGTGAATACCTGTGTTCCTGGAGCTGAAGATGTTTTTTTTATAAAATAGATCCAAAGCAGCTGTGATGGCTATTGGCTGAGTTTTTCTGCAGAAGAGATCTTTGTGAATTGTATATATTCTATTCCATGTTTGCAATAATGGCACCTCATTTTCTTCCTTGAACCTAGCCAGCTCCTTTCAGCCCTGTATTCCCAGTTTTGCTTCTCTGGTTGGGTAAATATGAAGCAGGGTCATTACCCAGTGCCCTGAAATGCTGCAGAATCTGATCCCTCATCTCCCATCCTTTCCTGATGAGGGGAACTCCTTCCAGTGAGTATTTCATTTACTCACTAGAGTATTTTATGGTCTTGGGGCAGGGGATGATACAAGCAAAATGAAACTGTCTTCCTTCTCTTTTTGTGTGATGACTCTCAGCGTTTTTCCCCCTCCTGTGTTGCTGGAACTTCCCAGGTAGACCCTGGGACTTTCCCAGAGCTGTTTTGTTGCACCGTGCAAACTGGTATCTGCTGCATTGCCTTCTTGCTGTCTTACTTGTGTATATATTCTGTAGACCTTTTCTTTTGGTTATCATTCCAATTATAAAAGATACCTTAAAACTATAACATATTGTTAAACTACAACAACTTAATTTCAGTTCCACACAAAAATTATGTTCCTTTACCATTCTAGCTGCCTTTAATTTATATTTTAGATGTCACCAGTTACATTTTACATATTATATACACATTAGTTTGTAGATTTTTTCCTTATTGTTCAATTGTATACAATAATACAAGTCAATTATATGCCAGTGTTACTGCTTTGTAAGTTACTGTTTATTCAGATTTTATGTTATGCTTTTCCTATGTTGCTGCCTCACATTTTTTTTTCCATTTCATCCTGAAGCACTCAATTTAGCATTACTTACATATATCAGTTCTAATGGTAATTTATTTCCTCAGTTTTCATCTCTTACAGCTTTAAGTGACAATTTTGCTGGATATAGCTTTTTCCCTTTCTTTCATCAACTTGAATATATTGTCCATCCACATTTTTCTGGCCATAAATTTTCCTGAAAAAAATCCTTTATATTATTTTAGGGAAGTTTTCTTGTAAGACAAATTGATCTCTTCTTGCTGCTTTTGGGATTGTCAACTTTCTTGCCTTTGATTTCTGGCTGATTGATAATAATGTGCCTCATCTTGGACTGGGTCTATTTAGATATTAGCTTGTTCAGTTTCTCTACAGGTTTAGATACTTACACTTCCAGTCATTATTTCTTTAAATAGCCTCTCTGTCCCTCTCTTCTCCCTTTCTGGAATTCCTGTACTACATATATTTTTAGGTGTGATGGAGTCTCATGGGTCTCCTGTGCTGCTTTCACTTTCCATCCTTTTTTTTTGTTTTGTTTTTTGCCTCTGAATCATTGATTTCAAATATCTTGTGTTTGTATTTGCTGAGTCTTTCCTTTTTCTCATGATAACTTCTTTTTTGAACCACTCTAAGGAGTTTTTGAATTCGGTTATTTAATTTTTAAAATTGAGTATTTTTGCTTATTTCATTTTTATAATATCTCTCTGGTGGTGTTCTCATTTTATTCATGCATATTTTTCTCATTTTGTTTAGTTTTTACCCATATGAACTTATTGAGAATGTTTACATCATTTATTTTAAATTATTTGTTACAGGTTTTTGATTTGTGTTCTTTTTGGTATTGAGCCTTGATTCTTGTTTTTTGAGGATTTTTTAAATCTTCTATTGAAATTTTCCAATTTATTTTTTAAAATTATCTTAGTAACCGTACAGTACATCATTCATTTTTGATGTAGTGTTTCATGACTGATCGTTTGCATATAACACCCTGTACTCCATGCAATCGTGCCCTCCTTAATACCCATCACAGGGCTTACCCATCCTCCTCCCTTCTAAAACCCTGTTTGTTTTCTGGAGTCCTTAATCTCTCATGGTTTGTCTCCTCCTCTGATTTCCCTCCTTTCATTTTTCCCTACCTTCTGCTAATGTCCTCCATACATTCCTTACATTTCACAAATAAGTAAAACCATATGATAATCACCTTTCTCTGCTTGACTTATTTCACTTAGCATAATCTCTTCAATCTCATCCATGTTGATGCAAAACTTGGGTATTCATTCTTTCTGATGACTAATATTCTATTGTATATATGGACTGCATCTTCTTTATCCATGTGTCTGTTGAAGGACATCTCAGCTCTTTCCACAGTTTGGCTTTGTAGGCTTTGCTGCTCTGAACTCTGAGGTGCCTGTGGCCCTTATTTTCACTACCTTTGTATATTTGGGGTAAATAACCAGTAGTGCAATTGCTGCGTCATAGGGTAGCTCTATTTTTAATTTTTTGAGGAATCTCCGCAGTGTTTTCCAAAGAGGCTGCACCAACTTGCATTCCCACCAACAGTGGAAGAGGGTTCTCCTTTCTTCACATCCTCTCTAACACTTGTTGTTTCTTGCCTTCTCGATTTTTGCCATTCTAACTGTGGTTAGGTGGATTTGAATTTCCCTGATGGCTAATGATGACGAATATTTTTTTATGCATCTGTTAGCCATTTGTGTGCTCGCTTCGGCAGCACATATACTAAAATATGTTAGCCATTTGTGTGTCTTCTTTGCAGAAGTGTCTGTTCATATCTTCTGTCCAATTTTTGACCAGATTATTTGTTTTTTTAGGTGTTGAGCTGGAGAAGTTCTTTATAGATCTTGGCACTAGCCCCTTGTCTTTAGTATCATTTGTGCATATCTTCTCCCATTCTGTGGTTGTCTCTTTGTTTTGTTGACTGTTTTCTTTGGTGTGCAGAAACTTTTGATCTTGATGAAGTCCCAAAAGTTTGTTTTTGCTTTTTTTCCCTTGCCTTGGGACATGTGTCTCGAAAGAAATTGCTGTGGTTGATGTTGGTTACTGCCTATGTTCTCCTCCAGGATTTTGATAGATTCCTGTGTTCCACTGAGGTCTTTAATCCATCGTGAGTTGTTTATCTTTGTGTATGGTGTAAGAGAATGGTTGAGTACCATTATTCTGTATAGGGCTGTCCAATTTCCTCAGCATCATTTATTGAAGAGACTTTCGTTTGTCCATTGGCTATTTCTTCCTGCTCTTTTGAAGATTAGTTGAGCATAGAGCTTAAGGTCCATATTTGGGTCCTCTATTTTGTTCCATTGGTTTGTGTGTCTGTTTTTGTGCCAGTGCCATGCTGTCTGGGTGATCACAGCTTTGTAATATAACTTAAAATCAGGCAACATGATGCCCAAACTCTGTTCTTCTTTTTCAGCAGTTCCTTGGTGATTTGAGCTCTCCTCTGGTTCCATACATATTTTAGGATTGTTTCTGTACTTTGGAAAATGCTGGTGGAATTTTGCTTGGGATGGCATTGAAAATATAGATTGCTCGCACAGCATAGACATTTGAACAATATTTCTTCTTCTGATCCACGAGCATGGAATGTTTTGCCTTTTTGTATCTTCTTCAGTTTGTTTCAGGAGTGTATGTCCTCTAGTATAGATCCTTTACCTCTTGGGTGAGGTTTATTCCAAGTTGTCTTACGGATTTTGGTCCTATTGTAAATGGAATCTATTCTCTAGTTTCTCTTTCTATAGTTTCATTTTTAGTGTGTAAGAAAAAAAACTGATTTCTGTGCATTGACTTTGTTTCCTGCCACATTACTAATTTGCTGTATGAGTTCTAGTAATTTGGGGGTGGAGTCTTCGGTATAAAGTATCATGTCTTCTGCAAAGAGAGATAGTTTGTCTTCTTCTCTGCCAATTTGAGTATCTTTGGTTTCTTTTTGTTGTCTGATTGCTGTTATTAGGACTTCTAGTATTATGTTGAACAGTAGTGGTAAGGGTGGACATCCTTGTTGTGTTCCTGATCTTAAGGAAAAGGCTCTCAGCTTTTCCTCATTGAGAATGATATTCACTATTCATAGATGGATTTAATGAAATTGAGGAATGTTCCTTCTGTCACTATACTCTGAAGACTTTTAATCAGCAAAAGATGCTGTACTTTGTCAAATGCTTTCTTTTTTCTGCATCAAATGAGAGGACCATGTGGTTCTTGTCTCTTCTCTTATTGATGTATTCTGTCACAATGTTTGATTTGCAAATGTTGAACCATCCTTGGATTTCAGAGATAAATCCCACCTGGTCATGGCAAATAATCCTTTTAATGTGTTTTTAGATCCTGTGAGCTAGGATCTTGTATAGAATCTTTGCATCCATATTCATCAGGGATAGTGGTCTGAATTCCTCCTTTGTAATGGGGTCTTTGCCTGGTTTTGGGATCAGAGTAATGCTGGCCTCCTAGAATGAGTCGGGCAGTTTTCCTTCTATTTATATTTTTGAAATAGCTTCAGAATAATAGGTACTATTTCTTCTTTGAATGTTTGGTAAAATTCCCAAGGGAATCCATCAGGTCCTGGACTTGTATTTTTTGGGAGGTTTTTGATCACTGCTTCAATCTCATTACTAGTTATTGGTCTATTCAGTTTGTCAATTTCTTCCTGCTTCATTATGACATAGTATGTGTAAAATATACATATTACATATGTATGTTGCCTGTACCATGTCTAATGTATCTATATGTATACTAATATGTGATAGGTGCTGTTTTGTGTATGTATACGATGTGTGTATGTACATTCTTTTATTATATGTGCAATATATAATATATGTGTGAGTGCACATGTAATATACACTGTACATGTATATGTAGAATTATGTATATACATAACATTAATGTGGCATATATATATATGTGTGTGTGTGTGTGTGTGTGTGTGTGTATTTATCTTTTGCCGATGAATCAAATAGGAGATAGAGGACTTACAAACCAAAAATATAAAACTGTTCATTTACATTTATCTTTATAATATAAAATATTATATTATAAATGTTCTTTATTTCTTGTTAGAGCTTTGATCTCCTGTCTGGTAAGATTTCTTGTAGGATGGAGGTAATTGAATCTAACTCCATCATTTTTTTCCTTAATGTCTCCTTCAAATTGGTTCTGTGTTGGGTCTTTTTTTTTGTTATATATATATCAAAAAATATATCAATTTTTGATATATTGTTTTGGAGAATATAGATTTTGTATTTGAGATTTTTTCCATTTCAGCACTTTATATGTATATTGTGCCACTGTCCTTCCTTTTTGAAAAATACTCCTAATTTTACTGAGAGTCTCTTTATATTAACAAATCACTTGTATCTAGGTCTTTTCAGGATTCTAACTTTATCTTTGTATTTAGACTCTTTTATTATAATGTGCCCTGGTGTAGAACTGTTTGAATGTAATCTGCTTAGAATTCATTGAACTTCTTGTATGTGTAGATTATTGTTTGTCATTTAATATACAAATCAAATATTATTTTTCCCATTTTATTTTTCCACTCTCTTTTTAAAAATTTTTTTAATTTTTTAAAAATTAAATTAATTATTTTCAGAAAAACAGTATTCATTATTTTTTCGCCACACCCAGTGCTCCATGCAATCCGTGCCCTCTATAATACCCACCACCTGATACCCCAACCTCCCAGCCCCTGCCACTTCAAACCCCTCAGTTTGTTTTTCAGAGTCCATAGTCTCTCATGATTTTCCACTCTCTTAGAAATTTAGGAACTGTATGTTGACACAATTGCCCATGTGCCAATATACGTAGTTTCTGCTTATTTTTCTTCATTGTTTTTCTTCCTTCTCTTCATATTGGATAATTTTATTTGACCTGTTTCCATGAACATATATAAGATAGTTGATTTAAAGTAATTTTTTAATATGTCTAACGTCTATGCTTCCTCTCAGGCAGTCTCTGCTAATTTCTCCTTTCTTATGAAATGCCATATCTCTATACTTTTTTGTATGTCTTGTAGCTTTTGTTAAAAACTGGCCATTCTTCCCATTTTAATAAAAACATTATTTATTTTAAAATGTGTGATCTCTAAAGTAAATTTAAAAGTAAGTAAGATCTCTAAAAGTAAGCTTAGGCTTACGCTAGCCATTTTTCATTTTTTATTAATAAAAGACAACTCTGGAAAGCAGATATTCTCTCTGTCTAGCATTTGTTATTGCTTGTGAGCTGAAGTTGTTCACTTGTTTAGGGACTTTTTCCAAGTATTCTTTCAGAATTTGTTTCCTCTTGTGTGCAGTAATAAAGTATTTTTTGCAGTATGTCAGTAGTACCAGTGCCTGGTGGAATTTCTATAACACACACACACACAGAAGAAAATAAAGAAAAACAAAACTGTTGATCTTTTAAAATTGGTTCTGTGTTGGGTCTTTTTTTTTGTACTTTTAGGTATGTACAATTTTGTCTTACTGATCTTTGCTTCTTGTTTTCACTGAGCCTAAATTTAAATAGGAGAGAACTTTTGACACATTTTTTCTAAAATGCTTCCTGATTTGGGCTTACAAATAGCCCTAATGGGCTTACTAAATTCCCTACTTTGCTGGTGCTTTTCAAACGTCTAATACCTGAAAATTGTACCTTGTGGCTTCTCCTCCCAGTCTGTTGACTGTATTTCACCCACCCCCCCCATCCAAATGTTACTTGTATTTTAGCCATGAAAACCTTTCTTACTTGTCTTTGAATGTTTTGGAGAACTTTGTGGAGATGGTCTGCATTGAGTCAGTTACTCTGGCAGACCTGAATTCAATCCAAACAAACACAGTTTCTTGGGAACCGGGTATTCACATTGGGAGCCTAAACTATCATGCAGTAACAAGATCCACTTGCATAGGAAAGTGAATAGAATTGGAGTGAAGTAAAAATATCGCATATTTATATTCATGTTACCTTTATACCAGTTATGTTTCCACTTGGTTTACAAAACTTCACCTGTCTCTCAGAATTTTGGTAAGAGAGATTCTGACACTTAAATATTTCTCAGTGTTTATTTGTGGGAGATGGACTCCTGGAGTTCCCTGCCAGTGGTATTCTCTGATATGTACCTATAATTGGTTGTTTTAAAATATTTTACAGAATGTGGAACTGCTTTTACTAATAAACTTCAAGGAATGTTTAAAGACATGGAGCTTTCCAAAGATATCATGATTCAGTTAAAACAGGTATTTCTTATCTAAAAGAATTTTGTTTTTAATGTCAAGTGTTTAAATGGTTTGGTTCTTTTAAGATTAATACTTGAGAGTCATATTAAATCATTTATTTTAAAAATTTTTTATTTAAATTCATTTTTTAAATGCTGTATTACCTGTTTCAGGGGTGTTCATTGGTTCATCAGTTGCCTATAATACCTGGTGTACATTACATCATATGCCCTCCTTGAAGTCCATCACCCAGTTATCTCATCCCCCCACCCCCTCCTCTACAGCAACACTCAGTTTGTTCCCTAAACTGTCGCTGGTTGTTTCACTCATATATGTAATTTAAGAAATAAAACAAATGGACATATGGGAAGAGAAGGAAAAATAAGATAAAAACAGGGAGGTAAACTGGTAAAGCAATGACTTTTAAATTATGACCCCAACTTTGTGTTTTTTGAAAGGAAATTCAGTGACACTTAACATTCCCACTACATATTCAAAGAACTACATAATATATTTCAAATAACTATTTTTAATTTATTTTCCTACACATACTTGTCTTTCCATTGCTTTCATATATTTAAGGTTTTTTTTTGGCAGTGTGTGTGTATTTTATAACCATGTAAGAGTTTTAAGATTCTTATTATTTCATTGCATCCTTATATTTTGCAGTATATGCAGAATCAAAATATATCCGGAAACATTGAATTAACTGTGAATATTCTGACAACGAGTTTTTGGCCGGCCTATATCCCTAAGGAGATCCAATTACCCCCAGAGGTAAGAAATTCACTGTTTTAAGACTATAATATATGCTATAGCAGATTTTTTAAAAAAGATTTTCAGTTGTTTAAATAGTCTTATGATATAGTCAGAGGTAGATTTTAATTATACGAGCCTGACTTCCTTTGTTTTAGGCTGTGCATTTACTGCTATCAGCATATTTTTTTTCTTACTGTGTTGTAATACAAACTGTTTCTTCATGTATCACATAAAAATGTGATGGAAAAAAAATCACATTTTTTACTCATTGTTCCACTTAGTAAGCATGGAAACTTGCCTCCCAGTGCCACCCATTTTCAGCTTGCAGCTTTGGTTTTAGCTTTCTCTTCTCTGCTAAGTCTATTACCCATTGTCTCTTTGTTGTTCCTTTTACTAATACTGGCAACTCGATTGCTATTATCTTTACTGTCTTTCTGCATATATTTAATTTTTATGATTATATTGCCATGTTGGTGGGTTTCCTCAGGAGCACATGTAAATGATTGAACATACTGTATTGAACTAGAAAAAAAATTAAACTTTTCTTGTCTCAGAACTCCATTTTTCTTTTTTTTACTTATTTTTTTTCATTGTTCCAAGATTCATTGTTTATGCAGCACACCAAGTGCTCAATGCATTACGTGCCCTCATTAATACCAGCCATCAAGATCACCCAGCTCCCCAACCACCTCCCCTCCAAAACCCTCAGTTTGATTCTCAGAGACCAGAGTCTTTCATGGTTTGTTTCCCACTCCGGTTTCCCCCAACTCCCTTCTCCTCTCCAAATCCTAGTGTCCTCTGTCTTATTCCCTATGCTCCACAAGTAAGTGAACGATATCATAATTGATTGACTCTCTTTGTTGGATTTATTTCACTCAGCATTATCTCCTCTAGTCCCATCCATATTGATACAAAAGTTGGGGATTCATCCTTTCTGATGTAGGGGTAGTATTTCATTGTATATATAAACAAATCTCTTCTTTATCCATTCATCTGTTGAAGGGCACCTTGGCGCTTTCCGCAGTTTGGTGACTGTGCCCATTGGTGTTATGAACACTGGGGTGCAGATGACCCTTCTGTTCACTTCGTCTGTGTCTTTGATCATTGATCTCTGCTCTAATTTTGATTATCTCCCTTCTTGTGTGTGGGGTTGGTTTAATTTGCTTTTCATTTTCCAGTTCTTTAAGGTGGAAAGGGAGCAGTTGTAATCGTGATGTTTTCTTTTTTCTTTTCTTTTTTTTACTTTTTTTTTTTTTTTTTTCGAGTGAAGTTGGGATAGCTTAGGACCACCATTGCCATATCCCATAGGTTTTGGACCAGTGTATCTTTATTCTCATTGGCTCCATGAATTTTTTAAGTTCTACTTTGAATTCCTGGTTGATCTAAACATTCTTAAGCAGGGTGCTCTTTAGCTTCCAAGTGTGTGAATTCCTTCCAAACTGTTTCTTGTGGTTGAGTTCCAGTTTCAAAGCACTGTGGTCTGAGAATATACAGGGAATGATGTCAGTCTTTTGTTATCAGTTTACCCTTGTTTTGTGACCCAGTTTGTGGTCTGTTCTGGAGAAAGTTCCGTGAGCACCTGAGAAGAATGATTATTCTGTTGTTTTAGGGTAGAATGTTCTGTATATATCTATGAGATCCATCTGGTCCAATGTGTCATTCAAAGCTCTTGTTTCTTTATTGACTTTCTGCCTGGATGGTCTGTCTATTACTGAGAGTGGC
Organism: Mustela putorius furo; assembly: GCF_011764305.1. Taxonomy (NCBI): domain Eukaryota; kingdom Metazoa; phylum Chordata; class Mammalia; order Carnivora; family Mustelidae; genus Mustela; species Mustela putorius. Next base: position 64,030 of record NW_025422312.1, on the reverse strand, counting down.
GTGTTAAGAGCCCCTACAATTAATGGATTCATATTAGTAAAACCCTTTATTTGATTAACAGTTGACTTATGTATTTGACTGCTCCCATATTGGGGGCATAAATTTTTACAATTGTTGGATCTTCTTGGTAGATACACTTTAAGAACCATGTAGTGTCCTTCTGTATCTCTGACTACAGTCTTAGTTTAAGATCTAATTTAGCTGATATGAGAATCACTACCCCAGCTCTATTTTGAGGCCTGTTGTCATGAAAGATGCTTCTCCATCCCTTCATTTTCTGTCTGGATGTATCCCTAGTTTCCAAATGGGTCTCTTGTAGACAGCATGTGGGTGAGTCCTGTTGTTTTATCCAGTCTGCTTCCCTATGCCATTTTATGGGAGTATCCAGGGTGTTCACGTTGAGAATGATTATTGAAAGATATATTTTTATCGACATTGTATTACCTATGAAGTTCTTTTTTCTATAGATTGTCTCTAAATTTCTGTTCTGTGTCACTCTTCAGTTCTTTCTTATTTAATAGGAGATGACCCCCCCCTTTATATTTCTTGTAGTGCCATCTTGGTGGTCACATATTCTTTTAAACCTTGCCAGTCCTGGAAGCTATTCTATTATCTGTCCATCCATTTTGAATGTCAGTCTTGCTGTATAAGGTATTCTTGGCTGCATGTTCTTCTCATTTAGTGCCCTGAATATATCTTGCCAGCACATCCTGGCTTGTCAGGATTCTGTGGAAAGGACAGGTCTGATATTATTCTGATGGACCTTCCTTCACCCTGCTAGCTGCCCTCAGAAGCTCTTATCTAAAGTTATGATGATCAGTTTCACAATTAAGTGCCTCGAGGTCTTTTGCATTTGTTGATCTTGGGGGGTCAGGACTCCATTTTTCTTACCTGGTCTTTTCCCCACAGTAGTCCCTTACATAGTCCTGTCTGTGGTGGTGATATATAATTATAAATATAACAGTCTAGGGCTACAACTGTGACTTTACTTGCATATAGTTTATCAATAATGTTTCTCTACTTCTTTCCTCCAGATGGAAAAACTTCAGGAAAATTTCAAAAATTTCTACTTAAGCAAACACAGTGGCAGGAAGCTTCAGTGGCAGTCAACTCTTGGACACTGTGTTCTTAAAGCTGAATTTAAAAAGGCAAGCAAATAATTTTGAATGATAGTATTTACTTTTACTTTTAAGTTATAAAAATTTTACCTTGATAAATAATTCTTTTAATATATACTTTTTTATTATTTAAAGTCACCAAAACACTTGATGGAGTATTTGAATTTTGAATATGTTGACCTATGAATCATTGTTGTATAAATCAATTTTTTTTTATTTTCAGCATAACTGTATTCTTTGTTTTTGCACCACACCCAGTGCTCCATGCAATCCGTGCACTCTCTAATACCCACCACCTGGTTCCCCCAACCTCCCACCCCCTACTGCTTCAAATCCCTCAGATTGTTTTTCAGAGTCCACAGACTCTTTATGGTTCACCACCCCTTCAATTTTCCCCAACTCCCTTCTCCTCTCTAACTCCCCATGTCCTCCATGTTATTTCTTATGCTCCACAAATAAGTGAAACCATATGATAATTGACTCTCTCTGCTTGACTTATTTCACTCAGCATAATCTCTTCCAGTCCTGTCCATGTTGCTACAAAAGTTGGGTATTTATCCTTTCTGATGGAGGCATAAAACTCCGTAGCATATATGGACCACATCTTCCTTATGCATTCGTCCGTTGAAGGGCATCTTGGTTCTTTCCACAGTTTGGCGACCCTGGCCATTGCTGCTATAAACATTGGGGTACAGATGGCCCTTCTTTTCACTACATCTGTATATTTGTCAATTTTTAAAACATTATGTGCAATTGTAAGTGCATATATGTACATTTGTCTACATTTGGATCTCTGTGAGCCTTTGTTCTCTATGTCTCAAAATCACATCAATCATCATTAGAGCCCTCACCATTTATCACTCTGGCCTTAGAAGGCTGATAGAATTACTCACTGAGTGTAATCACCACAGTGTGAAATTGAGTCATGAAAAAGTTGCATGGAGTGTTTATTGAAAGTATCTCTCAAGATTAAAGGAAAAAAAAAAAAAAGAAGAAGACCAGCACCATTGCTCCTTGGATTGTGTGCAGTAGAGTATACATTATCACACCTGATGCAGTGACATAAATGAAGCGAAGAGGTAAAATGTAGATTGAGCTCCCAGAGATCACTTCTTAATGCCTAGGATTAGGAAATTATTTTGTACAAAATAGGCAATGAATTGCTTGTGTGTCCAGTGAGATTCATTGTCTGTACTTCTGAAATGATGGCAAAGGAGTTGACCTCTGTCTTCTTATCCAGTACCTTTAGCTCCAGTCCTGGATGGTAAGTTGAAAATTTGGCCCTCAAGATAATCAGTTTCCTCTTGTCTGGAACTATAATGTTTCTTTACGTGAAAATCATCTTTGCAGATGTTATGAGAGACCTTTAGATGAAGGAAGTCATCCTGGTGATCTGACTTGGTCTTAAATGCCATATGAACTTTTGTTATCAGAGAGGCTCAGGAAGCTTACATGCATAAGTCCCCCCGCCCCCAATACCTCCTTCATCCCCTTATCACCCACTGCCAAACACACACACACACACGGAGAACAGAGAGTGGATATGAAGATGGAACTGGAGGCTAGAAGTTAGTATAAACCCTCTGAAGACAGTACAACCCTGCCACACCTTGATTCTTGCCCAGTGATAGTCATATGAATTTCTGACTTTCAGAACTCTGAGAGAATGTACATTTAGGTCACTTTAAGCCACTGTTTGTGGTAAGTTGTTACAGAAGTCATAAGAAGTCATGTATCTATCCACCATGGCACTTTCCTTATGGCACTTTTTGTTTTTTCATGGAAGTCATAGGCAATCCATAGATAAATATGTCCAACATGTTCCTCTCAGCCTTTAAAAAAGAGACCAAACCCATTCCTTAAGTGTATGAAATGAGTGGCTTAGTTATCAAAGTGTTAAGGGATGAGAAGACAGGCTTTGTTTTTAATTCTGCCTCTGCCAGTTTAGGGAAGGCCTGACAGGAGGATAATAATTCATATTTGACCCAAGCATGGGGATGGAGGTGAAGTTTACATTCCAGGAGTGACGGCAGTCAGATTCTTAAATTTCTTAGGGTAATGTGAGATTCTTTTGATCTCTGAAGGTCAAGTTGGACTCAGATGATGTAAATGCTCAGTTTACATCTAAATATTTAATATTATTGAAGGATGGATAAACACAACTAATTTTTTCATGTATATGTAGGAATCTGTTATCATGCTTGGTGCTTACACACAAGAAAAAAAGTTTATGCCTATGAGAACATGTCAGATAATACAGAGATATGATAAAAAATGACAAATTTAATCATGATCCTTTCATTTCAGAAGACTAAAATGAATAGAGAACTTTGTATCCAGACATGTGTTTTCTGTGTTGATGCAAACATACAATACTTAGTTTTACTAATTTTTCCAATTTTACTAATTTTGGAGGTCAGTAATTTTCATGTCACACTTTTTTTATGCCCCTGTGGATTCATTATGACTGTATAAGATAATATAGGAGATATCATTTTTTAAAAAATTTTTATTTTTTATAAACACATATTTTTATCCCCAGGGGTACAGGTCTGTGAATCACCAGGTTTACACACTTCACAGCACTCACCAAAGCACATACCCTCCCCAATGTCCATAATCCAACTCCCTTCTCCCAAACCCCCTCCCCCCAGCAACCCTAGAGCATATCATGCTTAGTGAAATAAGTCAAGCAGGAGATATCATTTTTAATTATTCTCTCTTGTGATTCTTCTCAATATTTTTTATGATTTTACTTATTTGAGAGAGAGCACAAGCAGGGAGAGCAGCAGAGGTAGAGGGAGAAGCACACACCGTGCTGTGCAAAGAGCCTGATGTGGGAGTCGATCCAGTACTCTGGGATCATGGCTTGAGCCAAATGCAGATCCTTATGTGACTGACCCAACCAGGTGTCCTCCTTTTTAATATACAAATTTCATCACATGGGGGAAAAAAAAACTAATGTTTTGTAGTATGTTTAGAAAGGGAATCAAGAAAGATGTAATATTTTCTTGAGTATTTTATATGCTGATAATACCAGATTGAGTTGGACAGAATAGTCTTCTTGCTGCTGGGACTAAAACCTATTTTCAAAATAGGTTTTCCTTTCATAAGAACAATTCTGAATTAAAATGTACACATGGTTTTATCAGGTAGTGTAAAATTCATAGCAAAACTGAAGAGAAATTATGGTCTCCCATGATCTATAGCCCCCATCAAAATGGTACATTTATTACAGTTGGTAATACTCCATTGGCACATCATTATCTTCCAAAATCCATACATTAGTGCTCAAGTTTGTTGTGTTGCACTTTAAAGGTTTGGACAAGGCATTATGACATGTATTACACTTAATAGTTTCCAGGCCATAAAAATCTCGTGTTCCACCTGAATTCCACATGTATATTTACTTCAAAATTTTGCAAATACATTATATTTTCAGAAAGTTACTTTTCTCCCAGTAAAAATGTATATACATATATTTCTTTATCTAGCAAATTACACATAATATAGTCTTTACTAGGGAAATACCTTTCATCATTGTGGAACACTTTTCATCATATTTCAATGATGTAAAAAAAGTCATCTATTAGTTACTTTGTATGTTCATGTAATCTTAGTCAAATATGAGAGCTATGTTAGAGAGTAAACCTTTAATGTTCTTCTAAGTTAAACTGAAAAAAAAGAATATAAGTAATATACAATAAGATTCTAAAAGCAATATGGAGACTAGAAGTTCTACAGCCTATTTGTCATGCTTCTTGTAATATTATAAATAACATTCATTTCCTATAGAAATTTCCTAAGGATATTTTCATTATAGTTCATTATTGTTAGTTTTCAATGACTTTTTTTCTGGAACTTTTCTCATACTGCCTTTTTACAACATTTTGATCTGGTTTTATAAGATGAAATCAAGTTATGCATATTAAACAGCCTGATTTTCTTTTTAAATAGTATTAATAGATGTGAAGTTAGAAACTCTGACCAAGGGGAATTTGATAGGAGAAAACAAGAATAGAAAAAATGAAGTGTTTGAAATAAAGATTTATCAAAGAAATAGTTTGATAAAAATGTTTAGAATTGAATGTGAATTTATACCTTGCAAAAGACTTCCTGTGAGAATTTGATTGAAAAATATAAAATAGATCCCATCAAAGTTTATCATGATGGAATCTTAGATAAGGAAGAGAAGCAAAAAAAAATTGAAAGCCTTGAGATGATGAGAAACTAAAACTCATAGGTATGTGACAGGAAACAAGTGTCTTCTGCTGTCTCAGAGAAAATGATTTCCAGGTGCAGTTTATGAGCTAACAAAATAATTATTCAGTATATACATGAAATTGTCACATAGGATGCACAAAAATCATACAAATATAATTCGCATTTATTGTCTTTCTGGAAACTTTAGGAAATGTGCTGCATCAAAATGAGCAAGTAAACCATAGGATCTCACAATACAGGAATTGACATCAACTTGGGAAAGAGTTGAAGGGAATCCTTAGTGAGCAGATATTCAGAGTATGTTAGAAGAGTTGCCTTATAAAAGATGAAATAAATTAATTTACTATAGAGAAAATATAGATAATTTTCTACATGGTTAGACCTTTTTGAACAAATTTCACTAAGAAAAGGTCAAAGAACAAGGCTTGAAACTTAAAAGATGCCAGATTACATAGTAATTTATTAGTTCTATAGAGTCATGTTTCATGTTTCAAAAGGAGGAATTTAGCCTGAGAATACCATGATGTTCCAAAATTGTTAAGGTTTCTCATTCTTACTCTTCTCCCAAATACAATTGTCAAGGAAAAGTAATGTTCATTGGGAAGCAATTGTTTCTTTTCCTGTCTTGATGTAGGGTAAAGAATGTTGTATATATAAGTTCTCAGATTCATAGTTCCTGGGTTCCATATTCATGCACATACCCCAGTACTATTTTCAAAGTTTTATCCCAGAATGAGCATGGGTTGGGATAAAAGGAAACTAGTGCAGTTTTTGCTGGAATTAATAATTAATATATCATTCTCCCTAGAAACCTCTTATCTGCATTCAGGATAATATGAAAAATTATAGATATTAAAAAGTTATGACTGTATACTGCTTTATTTGAAGACATTTAAAGGAAATAAAACCTTTTACTTCATTTTATTTTATTTTTTCAGTGTTCCAAGATTCATAGTTTATGCACCACACCTAGTGCTACATGCAGCATGTGCCCTCCTTAATACCCACCAGCAGTCTCACCTAAATTCCCACCTCCCTCTCCTCCCAATCCCTCAGATTGTTTCTCAGAGTCCACAGTCTCTTTGTGTTTCATTTCCCCTTCAGATTTCCCCCAATTCACTTATCCTTTCCTTCTGCTAATGTCCTCCATGTTATTCCTTATGCTCCACAAGAAAGTGAAACCATACAATAATTGACACTCTCCTTGACTTATCACTCAGCATAATCTCCTCCAGTCCTGTCTGTTTTGATGCAAAAGTTGGGTATTCATTCTTTAGTATTATATTGTATATATGGACCATATATTTTTCTTCTTTTTTTTTTTTGGTATTTTGGGGTATTTTCAAACACTTATTTTGTTTTGGATCATTTCATCTTTATCCATTTGTCTGTTGAAGGGCGTCTTGTTTCTTTCCACAGTTTGGCAATTATGGCCATTGCTGCTATTGATGTTGAGGTACATATGGCCCTTCTTTTCCCTGCATCTGTATCCTTGGGGTAAATACCCAGGAGTGCAATTGCAGGGTCATAGGGCAGCTCTATTTTTAATTTCCTAAGGAATCTCCATACTTTTTTGCAAAGTGGCTGCACCAACTTGCATTCCCACCAATAGTGTAAGAGGGTTCTCCTTTCTCCATATCCTCTCCAACACTTGTTGATTCCTGTCTTGTTAATTTTGGCCATTGTAACTGGCATAAGGTATTGCATTGTGGTTTTGACTTGAATCTCCGTGATGGCTAATGATGATGAACTTTTTTTCATGTAGTCTGTTAGCCATTTGTATGTCTTCTTTGAAGAAGTGTCTGTTCATGTCTTGCCTTTTTTTTTGAGAGGATTATCTGTTTTTTGAGTGTTGAGTTTGAGGAGTTCTATATGGATTTTGGGTATCTGTAGTGTTATTTGTGAATATCTTCTCCCATTCTGTGGGTTGCCTCTTTGTTTTGTTGACTGTTTCTTTGGTGTGAAGAAACTTTTGATCTTGATGAAGTCCAGAAAGTTCATTTTCACATTTGTTTCCTTTGCTTTTGGAGACACACCTTGAAAGAAGTTTCTGTGGCTGATGTCAGAGGTTAATGTTCTCCTCTGGAGTTTTGATAGATTCCTCTTGTTGAAGTCTTTTGTCCCTTTCAAGTTTATCTTTCTGTATGGTGTAAGGGAATTTCATTTTTCTACACAAAGCTGCACAATTTTTCCTGCACCATTTATTGAAGAGACTCTCTCTTTTCCGCTGGGTATTTTGTCCTTTGTCAAAGATTGGTTGACCATAGAGTTGAGGGTCCATAGCTGGGCACTATACTCTGTTCCACTGGTCTGTATGTCTGTTTTTGTGCCAGTACCATGCTGTGTGATCACAGCCTTGTAGTAAAGCTTGAAATCAGGCAACATAGTGCCCCAATTTTGTTTTTTTCTTTTTCAACATTTCCTTAGCTATTTGGGGTCTTTTCTGGTTCCATACAGTTTTAGGGTTTTTTGTCCCAGCACTTTGAAAAATCTGGTGGAATTTTTATGGGGATGGCATTGAAAGTATAGATTGCTCTGGGTGGTTTAGACATTTTATCAAGGGAATAACACCTTTCTTGAAAGCATGATGATGCATATGTACATGGAGAAAGACAATAAAAACACAGTTTTTCAGTAACAGATTTAATCAAAAGTTAGCTATGACTACAAATTATAAAGTCAGAATCAGTTGTAATATTAATAACACAATTACAGTATCTTATTTTTCAGTGAAAACATAGTTTATTTCTCATTTTCTGTACATACTTACTTAGCTTATTACTTTATATTTATAATTTCATTATTTTCATAGTTAGTGGTGTACAAGTTGTGGAAGATTTAGATTCCACAAAAGCTGGATCCATTCCTGTCAATAGACCAAGTCTAAACTCTGCAGGAAAACATTAGAAGATAGGGGATAATTGGAAAGCAGGGAATTCAGGGTAATGGAGAAGACTGAAGACACTGATAGCAAGGAGAGGGCTTAATGTTGGAGGAATGGAGATATCTATGTTTGAAGCCAAAAGAAAAGAAAATTGGTGGGAATTAAGTGGAGAAAATAAAAATACGATAAGCCTGCTATTGAAACCATTGAGTTAAGACTATGTTCTCACATATGCTTTTGAATTGAATGTTGGCTGTTGGCTTGTCATTTGTGGCCTTCATTATTTTGAGGCCTCCATTGTCTCACTTTGTTGAGAGTTTTTGTCATGAATTCACATTAACTATTTCCAAGTGTTTTTCCTGCAACTGCTGAGATCATTTGAGATGATTTGCATCTTTCATTCTGTTAATGTGATATCTCACATTGATTGATTTGCATTTCTTGACTCATCTTTGTATTGCAGGGATGCATCCCATTTCAGCATGGTAGGAAATCTTTTGAAGGTTCTGTTAAATTCAGTTACTTAGTATTTAGCTGAGAATTTATATACATACATTCAAGGGCTATTGGTGTTTTCATGTGATGTCCTTATCTGAATTGGTATTATAAGTTTAATAATGCTAGCTTACTAAAGTGAGGTGTGTGGTGTTTCCTCATCTTCAGTTCTTACAAAGGGTTTGAGAAGAGTTGGTATCCTTCTATAAATGTTTTTCCCCAGTTGAAGTTACTATATTCTGGGTTTTTCTTTGTGGAAAGATTTTTGATTACCTGTTCAGTTTCTTGCTCCTGATTGCTGTGCTCAAGTTTGTTTGTTTGTTTGTTTTTAATTTCTTTATGTTTCTAGAATGGTAAGTTGTATATTTTTAGAAATTCAGTTATTTCTTCAAGGTCATCTAACGTTTGGTGTAGAATTGTTTATAGTAGTCTCTTCTTATTTTTTGAATTTCTGTAGTTTCTACTGCAGTCTTGTCTTACATTTTAATTTTATTTGTGTCCTTTTTCTTGATTAATCTGTGTAAAGGTCTGTCAAACATATTTTTCAACGGGCTAACTTTTAGTTTTCTTACTGTAATTTTTTTTCTATTATTTTTCATGTATTTCTGCTCTGTTGTAAGTTACTCCCTCCTGCTAACTTGGGCTTAAGTTTGTTTTTGTTTCTCTAGTTCCTTCTAGTGTAAAATTAGGTTAACTTGAGATAATATTTCTTTCTTTCTTTTTTTTTTTTTTCAAAGAAATTAACCTTTATTTGAGAGGAGACTACTTTTCCTCACACGTATCCTCTAAAGAACTCTATATTATACAATAATAGCCTGCTTAACCATTGTCCCCATACAAAAATTTCTAACAGCAAAGTATACAATTGCTCTAAGTAATAAATAATAGTTGTCCTTCACTGATTAAGGGAATACCTAAATTTCAATAAATTCAACACAATAAATGTTTACATTAAGAAAGAAATATTATCTTTAGCGTTCAAAAATAATAATATTTTTTGAACCCTAAAGATAATATTTCTTTCTTAATGTAAACATTTATTGCCATTAAAATGTTCCCTCCACATAATCTGAAGGTTCTCAGTCTCATAAAATGTTCCCTCGAACTGCTGTTTTTGCTATGCCCCATCAGTTTTGTTATGTTTATCTCCACTATCATTTGTTTCAAGTAATTAAAAATATTTAAAAAATCTTCTTTGATTCATTAGTTATTCAGGTTTGTGTCATGTAATTTCCATGTATTTGTGAATTTCCCTTCTGTTCCTGATTTCCAATTTCATACAATTGTGTTCAGAAAAGAGACTTGATATAATTTGTCATACTATATTTTAAATTATTTATATGGCATATGAGACCTGTCCTACAAAAGGATTTTTGTGTGCTTCAGTCTATAGTATTTTTCAGATCTATTCCCCAACTGATTTAGTATATGGATAAACAGTCTTTTTTTGAGAATGGTGCATGAAAATCCTTAACTATTATCTTGTCACTGCTTAATTTTCTCTTTTTAGTTGTTAGTATATTTGTTTTATATTTTTAGGTGCTTCTAACTAAATGTTGGATACATCTCTATTTAAAATTGCCTAACTGAGCCACCCCAGCAACCCCTTAAATTAGAACTTTAAATTATGTACCATCATTAAAATACTAGATTTTCTATTACAGGTACATTTCATAAATTTGTATCTTTTTATGACATTAATTAGCATGGTTTTATTTCAGATTCAACATTACCCTGTAGCATTTCATGTAAGTCAGTTCTAGTGATGAACTCCATCTGCTTTTGTTTGGGAAGATCTATGCCATCTTTATTTATAAGGAATAATCTTCCTAGAAGTAGCATTCTTGGTTGACAGTTTATTTCCTTGTTATTATCATTTGGCAGGTAGGCAAATTCACTTGAATCCTTGATTCCTTGAGTTGTTATCTACACATTTGAATAGGAAGTTCTTTCTTATCGACTTTATAGGTTGGTTTTGTCAGAAAAAGACCCCTCCCAGGCAGCTCAGCTAAGGCAACTAACTGAACAGGTCATCTGTTGGCACTTTTGGGGCAGTGGGGCTTCGCATTGAGATGTTAGTAGGGCACTGACCATGCTCTGAGAGATTGATGGGAATGTATATTGGTATAATACTGGAAAACATGAGATCATACAGTACTTGATTTTATGTTACTTTTTTCACTTAACCCTCATGCTTTCCAGGTCCTCCATCATCATCATTAGAGAAGTAGGATTTTCTTCCTTTTTTTTGGTAATCAGTATTCCATTGCATCTATATCTGTGTAATATATGCAAACACTGTATTTATATTTATATATATCTATCTTATTTGTATATCAATTTAATCTGTCAAATTTTCTTTATCCATTATTCTCTTCATAGACATGGTTTGTTTCTGTCTCATGGCTGCTGTAAGTAGTGCTGCAAAGAACATGGAAGGGGGGTGCACATATTTCTTTGACACAATGATTTACTTTCTTTCAAATAGAAACCCAGAACTGGAACTGCTGTATTATATGATAGTTCTGTCTTTAATTTTATGAGTAATTTCCATTTTGGTTTTGTTTTCAGCTTCCCTAATGACTAATGATGTTGAACACCTTTTCATGTTGTTTTCGGCCATTTCTATGTCTTCTTTGGAAAAACAAATGATTACTGAGGTCCTTTTTTTCTATATTTTTAAGATTTTATTTATTTATTTGAGAGAGAACAAGCAAAGGAGAGTGACAGACAGAGGGGGAGAAGCAGGGAACCTGATGCAAGGCTGGATCCCAGGACCCTGGCATTATGACCTGAGCTGAAGGCAGATACTTGATTGACTTGATCGACCCAGGCTTCCCCTTTACCTGTTCTTAACTAGCTTTTATTTTGGATTTTTGTTTGTTTGTTTTTTTCCTGTTGAGTATGTGTACTCAGAAATTGGGTGTTATCTCTTATCAGATAGGTGGTTTGCAAAAAATTTACTTCCATGCTGTTGGATGCATTTCATTTTGTTGAAATGAACTATGAATAAATTTCTTGTATTTTCTTTCCTGTGTAAAAACCTTCTATAATGTAGTCCCATTTGCTTATTTATTTTTTAGTATCATAGCCAAAAAGTTGTTGTCAGGACCAGTGTCAAGGGTTTTTTCCCTTATGTTTAAAGCTTCAAGTCTTATGTTTGAGTATGTAATTGATTTCAATTTAATGTTTTGAATGGTCTAAAGTAGGAGTACAATTTTGTAATCTTCATAATTACTATCAGGGCATTGTAACTGAAAGACAAAATTGGGAAATTAATTAGCCAGAGTTATGTTAATGTGAATACCTGTTGATGAATAGATGATTAGACAAATATTTTTCTGTTTTTTTGATATCCAATGTGTTGTGACTCTTAAGGTGGAAAGTGTGTTTTATTTGTGGATGTAGTGAATTCTGTTATTTTCTAGTAATATTCACCTACTTTTAGCTCTATTTTGATTTCCATAGAACTTATCTTTCAAATGTTTTAAATATGGCAAATAGAGTATTTTATGTAGCTAAAATCCTGAGTCATTAATACAGTGCTTTTTTTCTATAAGTTAATATAATATTGCTTCTAACAGGGCAAAAAAGAACTTCAGGTGACCCTTTTCCAAGCATTGGTGCTGTTGATGTTTAATGAAGGAGATCAGTTCAGCTTAGAAGAAATTAAGGTGGCTACTGGACTAGGTAAGTATTGGTTGTAATTGTTTAAATCTGTGATTTTAAAAAGTTCTGAACATAATTTTTTCTCCTTCAGATGATAGAGAACTAAGAAGAACTCTACAGTCATTAGCTTGTGGCAGAGCTAGAGTTCTCATCAAAAATCCTAAAGGCAAAGATGTGGAAGATGGTGACAAATTTTTTTGTAATGAGGATTTCAAACACAAACTCTTCAAGATAAAAATCAATCAAATCCAGATGAAAGAAACGGTATTTTTTCCCTCTTTATCTTAAGGTTTCTATTTAATTTTGTCACTATAAGTCTTTTTACTTTTGGATCAGCAATAATTGGAACTGCATTTTTTTTATTTGCCTTACATATCTTTATTTTTTATTTATTTATTTTTTATAAACATATATTTTTATCCCCAGGGGTACAGGTATGTATTTTTTTACTGTGGTAAAAAACACATCAAGTTTGGCATCATGACGATTTTGAAGTTATTAGTTAGGGAAAGTTAAGTATATCTACACTGTGGTGCAGTGGTTGTCCAGAAGTTTTTCATTTTAAAAAACAAACAAACAAAAAATTGTCTTTCACAATATGCCTCTATTCTTCTTACCCCCAGACCTGGTAAACAACAGTTTTACCTTTTTTTATTTTCTATGAATATGACTAATTTTTGGTAGCTTTTATAAGTAGAACCTATACAGTATTTTTTCTTTTAGTGACTGGCCTAATTTGCTTAGCATAATGTCCTAACATTTCATACGTGGGATACAATGTAACAGGATTCCTTTCCATTACAGCAAATAAATGTAATGACTATGTCACATTTGTTTATCCTTTCATCCATATATTGTCATTTGGCTATGAAAACTGATGCTATAAATATTCAAGGTGTACAAGGGTGTTCAAGTATCTCTTTGAGACTCTTCAATTCTTTGGACATATGCTGAGGTGTGCTAGATCATACAGAATTTTTATTTTATTTTGAGGTACCACTATGCTATTTTCCATAGGAGTTGCACCGTTTTCTAGAGCACCATCATTGCAGAAGTGTTCTGGATTTATTTTTATTTTATTTTATATTTTAAGTGTTCCAGGATTCATTGTTTATGCACCACACCCAATGCTTCATGCAAAGCATGCCTCCTTAATACCTGGCACTGGCTCGCCTAAACCCCCAACTCCCTCCTTTCCGAAAACCTTATTTTGTTTCTCAGAGTCCACAGTCTTTCATGGTTCATCTCCCCCTCAAATTTTCCCCATTTTAGTTCTCATTTCTTTCTCCTAGTGTCCTCCATGTTAAGTAAGTAAGTATGCTCCATGAGTAAGTGAAACCATACGATTAATTCTCTCTCCTTGACTTACTTCATTCATAATCATCTCCTCTAATCCCGTCCATGTGGATACCAAAGTTGGGTATTCATCCTTTCTGATGCAGGCATAATATTCCATTGTATATCTTCTTTATCTTTTCATCTTTCAACCTTGGCTCTTTTCACAGTTTGATAACTGCTATGAACATTGGTGTACATATGACCCCTCTTTTCACTACAACTGTTTCTTTGGGTAATACAGGTGATAAGGTAACTCTATTTTTTTTTTAAAGGAACCTCACCACTGTTCTCCAAAATGGCTGCACCAACTTACATTCCCACCAACAGTGTAAGAGTATTCTCCTTTCTCCACATCCTGTCTTTTCTCTTTCTTGTCTTTTTAAAAAATTAATTAACTTAATTTTTTAATTGTTCCAGAATTCATTGTTTATGCACCACATCCAGTACTCCATGCAATACGTGCCCTCCATAATACCCACTACCAGGATAAAGTATTCTTTGCTGCATGTTCTTTTCACTTAGTGCCCTGAATACATCTTGCCAGCCCTTTCTGTCTTGCCAGATTTCTGCGGACAGATCTGATGTTATTCTGATGGGCCTTCATCTGTACATAGGGAGCTCTTCCCCCAGCTGCTTTCAAGAGCTCCTGTCTAAAATTATGATTCATCAGTTTCACAATTTGGTGTCTTGAGGTCTTTCTAGAGTCTATTATCTTGGGGGCAGACCTTTCTACCTCTAGGAACGGATGCTGGTTCCATTCCCCAGACTGGGAAGATTTTCATGGAGAATTTGTTCAACTATATCCCCTAGTCTTCTTTCTTTCTCTTTCCCCTCAGGGATTCCAGTAATTTTGACATTGGAATGTTTCATGCATCATTTATTTCCCTAATTCTGTGTTCGTGGCTTCTAAGCTATTTGCTCCAGGTCTCCTCTAAATCACTAATTTTATCTTCTGCCTCAGTTACCCTAACTTTTAGAGAATTTATATTAGATTGGAACTCATTGATAGCATTTTTAACTTCTTCCCAGGTGGCTTTCACTTCTGCTTTAATTGATTCCATGTTGTCATTAATGTTTTCTCCAACCTAGCCATTGCCTGGGTAATTGTTAGCCTGAATTCCCTTTCCAACATACTGTTATGTCCATATCCAGTAGCTGATGGAGAGGGCACAGTCTCTGAGTTTTCCCTCTGTTGGGCATTCCTCCTCCTAGTCATTTTGGTGAGAGGTGGCTGAGGGGATGTGTAACTGAAAGTATCAATTGTGATCCAGGCAAGGTGCACCATAGAGCCCATCTGAGCAATTGGGAGTCCCCATCAAAAAGAAAGAAAAAATAAAAAGAGAGAAATAGGAAGAAAAGAAATAAAAGAGAAGCCCATCTAGAATGGGCCCTAGAGGTAAGATTTATAAGGAATACAAACAAAAACGGACAAACAAAAAGACCGACAAAAGTAAATGAGAAGAAAAAGATAACCCAGTCAAAATGAATCGCAAGTGAAAGATTTATACCAGAACAAAAACAAATACAGAAAAACACTGACAGAAGAAAAGGATTGGATAGTGGTGATAAATCTTCAGTGTTATTTTGATTCTTTCTGGGTGTTTTGATTCTTCCTGGGTGTATCTTGATATCTTTGTTAAAGGACTCATCTTTCCCAAGATAAAGGGGGATTAAAACTGGTGTATATATAGTAGTAGTATTGATTGGGGAAAGAGGATTACCTTGAAGCTTATCTCTATATGACTATTAAAAAACTAGAAAAGCAAAAGAAAAACACAGGTTATATATATGGGAAAAGTTCAAGTTAAAAGGCTGTTATGGAATTTGTCGTATTGAACCTCTCATTGTGATGGTATTTGGTTAAAAAAACTTAAAAAAATTAAAAAGGACAACTAATTTTTAAAAATTAAAAACCAGCGATAGGGCGCTGAGATTTTCATGACTGCCTGGGCTGGGAGAGTGCACTCTTGGCTGGGTCCCAGAGACCACCAGTTAGCAACCACATGGACCTTTGTCAGGGGAGCATGGGGAGCACAGATGAGGCCCTGGTCCCGCAGAGCTCATGCAGATTGCAAAAGGCTGTAGTTCTAGAGAACCCAGATTCTCTCATGCATGCCAGCAGCAGAGCCCAAGGCCTGGAGGCTTCACCTCACTCTCTCTGGCATGGATGGTCACTGGCAGTGGCTGTCCTCTGTCCATGGGCTTAAGCCTGTGCCTGTGACCACCCAACAAGCCTGTGCCCATGACCACCTGATTCGACCAGTTGCCCCTTTTGCTACTTTTAGACAGACTACAGGTTAATGCTGGTCCCCAACCACAGAGCACTTTCGAATTAGGGTATGACTTTCCAATGGTCACATCTGGTGGTTCCCTCCCCATTCTGTTTATCAGTTTGATCATTCAAACTCCACTGCTTTACCTCAGCACTGGGGTTTTTTGCCCTCATAAAGATCCAGAAGTATATAATCCTACATCTCAGGGTGGTTTCATGTGTGTTCAGAGTGTTCTTGTAGGTAATCAGCTCATTTTAGGGGACCAGTTGAAACACTGTCTCCTACTTCTCTGCCATCGTAGCCCCAATTCCTTTCATTCTTTGGACTATCTAGTTACCTGAAGCTTTTTAAAATTAATTTTTGAAATTTTAGTTCTAGTTAACATATAGCAGAATAATAGTTTCAAGTGTCCAGTATATTAATTCAATATTAATTTCCATGCAATATTGATTTCCATACATTGCTCATCCCAGCAAGTGTGCTCTTATTTGCCATCACCTAGTTTATCCATCCCCGCAAACCTCCCTCTAGTAAACGTTTATTCTTTATAGAGTCTATACCTTCATTTATTTCACTTTTTTTTCCTTTTGTTTTTTTGTTTTGTGTCTTACATTCCACAAATGAGTGAAATCTAATATTTGTAGAGTTCCATAAAAGTTGCAAATGGCAAAATTTTCTTTTCTTTCTTCTTTCTTTTTTTGGGGGGTGTGGCTAAATAATGTGTGTGTGTTTGTGATATCTTCTCTATCCATTCATATCCATGGACACTTGGGTAGCTTTGGTTACTGCACGTAATGTTTCAAAAGGCATAGGGATGCATGTATCCCTTTGAATTGTTGTTTTTTTATTTTGAGGTAAATACTAAATACTGGATTGCAGGGTATTTCAACTGTTAACTTTTTAAGGGGTCTCCATACTGTTTGAGGAGTCTCCATACTGTTTTCCATATTGGTTACACCAGTTTACATTCCCATTAGCAGCATAAGAGTGTGTTCTTTTCTCCACATCTTTGCAACACCTGTTGTTTCTTGTGCTGTTCATTTTAGCCATTCTGACAGTGTGAGGTGATATTTCATTATAGTTTCAATAATGCATTTCCCTGATGATGAGTAATGTTGAACATGTTTTCATATGTCTGTTGGCCAACTGTATGTCTTCTTCAGTAATGTCTGTTTGTGTCTTCTGCTCATTTAATGGCTGATTTTTTGTTTGTTTTCCAGGTGTTGAGTTGTATCATTCTTTATATATTGTGAATACCAACCTTGATTAGATATGTCATTTACAAATAGGTTGTCATTCCCTAATCAATAGGAGTCTTTTGGTTTTATTGATTGTTTCCTTAACTGTGCAGAAGGCTTTAAAAGACGCTTTTGATAAGTTCAGTAGTTTATTTTTTGCTTTTCTTTCATTTAATCAGGAGAGGTATCTGGAAACCCTGTGATCTCTTATAGGATATTTATGGTTTCAGATTTCACATTTAGGTTTTTAATTTAATTTAGAATTTAATTTAATTTAAAAATTTAAAAAATTTTGCATGTGTATTGTTTTTATGAACAATGCATTGTTTTTATGAACAATGATTCAGTTTAATTCTTCTGCATATAGCTGGCCAGTTTCCCCAACATATTAATTGATGAGACATTTTTTTCATTGCAGTCTTGCTTCCTTTGTTGAAGAGTAATTGACCATTGTTCATTGTGATTAATTGACCCCGGTTGTGGATTTATTTCTGAACCCTCTGTTCTTTTTCACTGATTCATGTGTCTGTTTGTTATTTTTTTATTTTATTTTTTTTCAGTGTTCCAAAATTCATTGTTAATGCACCACACCCAGTGTTCCATGCAGTACATGCCCTCCATAATACCCACCACCAGGCTGACCCAACCTCTCATACCCTCCCTGCCAAAACCCTCAGTTTGTTTCTCAGAGTCCATAGACTTTTATTGTTTATCTCTCCTCCAATTTCCCCATGTTATTCCTTATGCTCCACAAATCAGTGAAACCATAGGATAATTGACTCTCTCTGCTTGACTTATTTCACTCAGCATACTCTCTTCCAGTCCCATCCATGTTTATACAAAAGTTGGGTATTCATCCTTTCTGATGGAGGCATAACACTGCATTGTATATATGGACCACATCTTCCTTATCCATTCGTCCATTGAAGGGCATCTTGATTCTTTCCACAGTTTGGCAACTGTGGCCATTGCTATTATGAACATTGGGGTACAGATGGACCTTCTTTTCACTACATCTGTATCTTTGGGATAAATACCCAGTAGTGCAATTGTAGTGTCATACGGAAGCTGTATTTTTAGTTAGTTAAGGAATCTCCACACCGTTTTCCAAAGTGGCTGCACAACTTGCATTCCCACTAACAATATAAGAGGGTTCCCCTTTACCCACATCCTCTCCAGCACATGTTGTTTATGGTCCTGTTAATTTGGGGTAATCTAACTAGTGTAAGGTGGTATATCAATGTGGATATGATTTGAATCTCCCTGATGGCTAGTGATGATGAACATTTTTTCATGTGTCTGATAGCCATTTGTATGTCTTCTTTGGAGAAGTGTCTGTCCATGTCTGCTGCCCACTTTTGACTTGATTAACTGTTTTGTGTGTGTTGAGTTTGAGGAGTTCTTTATAGATTTTGAATATCAGCCCTTTGTCTATACTGTTATTTGCGAATATCTTCTCCCATTCTGTGAGTTGCCTCTTTGTTTTGTTGACTGTTTCCTTTGGTGTGCAGAAACTTTTGATCTTGAGGAAGTCCCCAAAGTTCATTTTTGCTTTTGTTTCCTTTGCCTTTGGAGACACACCTTGAAAGAAGTTGCTGTAGCCGGTGTCAAAGAGGTAACTGCGAATGTTCTCTAGCTTTCTGATGGATTCCTGCCTCATGTGAGGTCTTTTTTTCCATTTTGAGTTTATCTTTGTGTATGGTATAAAAGGATGATTGGGTTTCATTCTTCTACACATAGCTGTCCAATTTTCCTAGCAACATTTATTGAAGAGACTCTCTTTTCCACTGGATATTTTTTCTAGCTTTGTCAAAGATTAGTTGACCATAAAGTTGAGGGTCCATATCTGGGCACTTTACTCTGTTCCACTGGTCTATGTGTCTGTTTTTATGCCAATACCATGATGTCTGCGTGATCACAGCTTTGTAGTAAAGCTTGAAATCAGGCAACATGATGCCTCCAGTTTTGTTTATCCTTTTCAACATTTATTTAGCAATTCATTGTCTCTTCTGATTCCATACAAGTTTCAGGCTTGTTTGCTCCAGCTCTTTGAAAAATGCGATTGGAATTTTGATTGGAATGGCATTGAAAGTATAGATTGCTCTAGGAAGTATAGATATTTTAGCAGTGTTTATTCTTCCAATCCATGAGTTTGGAATGGTCTTCCATCTTTTTGTGTCTTCTTCACTTTCTTTCATGAGTGTTCTGTAGTATAGAGTATAGATCCTTTACCTTAGGCTTATTCCCAGGTATTTTATAGTTCTTGGTGTTATAGTAAATGGAATCAATTCTCTAATTTCCCTTTCTGTATTTTCATTGTTAGTGTATAAGAAAGCAATGGTTTTCTGTACATTGATTTTGTATCCTGCCACATTACTAAATTACTGTATGAGTTCTAGTAGTTTGGGGTGGAGTCTTTGGGTTTTCTATATAAAGTATCATGTCATCTGCGAAGAGAGAGAGTTTGACTTCTTCATTGCCAATGTGAATACCTTTTTTTTCTCTTTGTTGTCTGATTGCTGTTGCTCGAACTTCTAATACTATGTTGAACATGACAGGTGATAGTGGGCATCCTTGTCGTGTTCCTGATCTCAACAGGAAGGCTGTCAGCTTTTCCACATTGAGAATGATATTTGCTGCCAGTTTCTCATAGATAAATTTATGAAATTGAAGAATGTTCCCTCTATCCTTGTAGTTTAAATCGTTTTAATCAGTAATGGATGTTGTATCTTGTGAAATGCTTTTTCTGGATCAATTGAGAGGACCATGTGGTTATTCTCTCTTCTTACTGATTTGTTTTATCACATTGATTGATTTGTGAATGTTTAACCACACCTGCAACCCAGGGATAAATCCCACCTGGTCATGGTAAATAATCTTTTTAATGTACTGTTGAGTCCTGTTTTCTAGGATCTTGTTGAGAATCTTAGCATGCATATTCATCAGGGTATTGGTCTGAAATTCTCTTTTTTGGTGTGGTCTTTGCCTGGTTTGGGGATCAGGGTAATGCTGGCTTCATAAAAAGCGTTTGGAAGTTTTCCTCCTTCTTCAATTTTTTTAAACATCTTGATGTTTAAAAATGGATATTATTTCTTCTAGGAAGGTTTGGTAGAATTCTCCAGGGAATCTCTCAGGTCATGGGCTCTGGTTTTTTGGGAGGCTTTTAATCACTGCTTCAATCTCGTTACTCGATATTGGTCTACTCAGTTTGTCAATTTCTTTCTGATTCAGTTTTGGATGTTTTCCAGGAAAGCATCCATTTCATCTAGGTTGCTTAACTTATTGGTATATAACTGTTGATAATAATTGCTGATGATTATTTCTTTTTCCTTGGTGTTAGATATGATCTCTCCCTTTTCATTCATAATTTTATTAACTTGGGTCTTCTCTCTTTTCTTTTGGATTAATTTGGCCAATGGTTTATTGATCTTATTGATTCTTTCAAAAAACTATCTCCTAGTTTCACTGATTCATTGTACTGTATCTCTTGTTTCTGTCTCATTGATCTCTGTTCTTCTCTTATTTACCTTTTTGTGTGTGGAGTTGACTTAATTTGTTGTTGATTCTTCAGTTCTTAAAGGTTTAAGGGGAGCTAGTATATTTTATGTGAGCTTCACAATCCAGTGTGGGCTTGACCTCACTCAGTGCTTGAACTCACAACCCAGTGATCAAGAACTGGGCTTAGATGAAGCATTGGCCATCCAACAGACTGAGCCACCCAGGTGCCCCTGTGTGTTTATTTTTGTCTCATTTACTTACTACATTGACTATTATAATTTTATAATATAACTTTAAATCTGGAATTTCTATACCAGGTGTTTTATTCTTTTTCAAGTTTGCCTTGCCTATTTGGGGTCTCTGTGGTTTCATAAATTTTAGGATTGTTTGTTTCAGTTCTATGAAAACTGCGTTTGGTATTTTGATAGGGACTGAATATATGTGTAGATGGCTTTGATTATTTAGAATTTTAAGAATATTTGTTCTTTCAGTAAGTATAGAGTTTATTTCTTTGTGTCTTCAGTTTATTTCAGTAGTGTTTTATTGTTTGCAGAGTGCATAATTTTCATATGATTTTCAGTATAGCTCTTTTTAGTTAAGTTTATTCTTACGTACTTTACTGTTTTTCATGCAATTTTAAGTTGGATTGTTTTCTGAATTTCTTTTTCTCCTGATTCATTAGTAGTTTATAGAAACAACATTATCTGTAAATTGATTTTGTATCATTCAACTTTACTGAATTCATTTACCAGTTTTAATTCTTTTTTTTTCTCTAGAGGTTTTAGGGTTTTCTGTATATAGTGTTTTAAGTCATTTGCAAATAGTGGAAGTTTCCAATTTGTATGACTTTTATTTCTTTTTGTTGTCTAACTACTGTGGGAAATGTCCAACTTCCAGTACTATATTGAATAAAGTTGTGAGAATAGACCTCATTGTCTTGTTCATGTTCTTAACAGCAAAGGTCTCAGTTTTTTACCATTGAGTATGACGTTTGCCCCTGGTTTTTCATATAAGGCCTTTATTGTGTTGAGATATGTTCCCCTAAAAGCTAATTTGTTGAGGCTTTTTATCATGAATGAATGTTATAATTTGTCAAATGCCTTTTCTGCATCTAGTGAAATGACCATATGGTTTTATGTTTTCTCTTGTTAGTGTTTAATCTTCTTGCTTGATTGGGGAATAATGAACCACTCTTATTGCCCAGGAATAATTCTCATTTGATCATGGTGACTTTTTTAGTATATTTGGTTTTGTTTTGCTAGTATTTTGTTTAGAATTTTTACATCCATAGTCCCTAAGGGATATTGGCTTGTAGTTCTCTTTTTAAATGTTGTTTCTCTCAGGTTTTGCTATTAAGGTAATACTCATAGAATGAAGTTGGAAACTTTCTTTCCATTTCTATTTTATGAAATTGGGAAGAATAGGAATGAATTCTTTTTTTAAAATTTTTTATTTTTTATAAACATATATTTTTTATCCCCAGGGGTAGAGGTCTGTGAATCACCAGGTTTACACACTTCACAGTACTCACCAAAGCACATACCCTCCCCAATGTCCATAATCCCACCACCTTCTCCCAACCCCCCTCCCCCCAGCAACCCACAGTTTGTTTTGTGAGATTAAGAGTCACTTATGGTTTGTCTTTAAAGTGTCTGGTAGAACTCCTCTGGGAAGATGGCCCTGGACATTTTTTTGTTGGGAATATGTTTTTTAATTTTAATTTTTAAAAATTTTTCTGGTGTTCCAAGATTCATTATTTATACACCACATCATGAAATATTTGCCCTCCTTATTACCCACCACCAGTCTCTTCCAATCCCTCACTCTGTTTTTCAGAGTCCACAGTCTTTCATGCTTTATCTACCCCTCCGTTTTCACCCAATTCCCTTTTCCTTTCCTTCTCCTAATATCCTTCATGTTATTTGTTATGCTCCACAGTAAGTGAAACCATATGATAATTGACTCTCTCTGCTTGACTTTTTTCACTCAGCATAATCTCTTCCAGTCTCATCCATGTTGATACAAAAGTTGAATATTCATCCTTTGTGATGAGGCACAATATTCCATTGTATTTATGGACCATATCTTATGTTGGGAGTATTTTGATTACTAATTCAAGTGTACAGTTAGCAGTCTGTTGAAGTTTTCTACTTCTTCCGCTGTCAGTTTTGGTAGTTTGTAAATATCTAGGAATTTTCCATCTCTTCTAGATTGTCCAACTTGCTGGCATATAATTTTTCATAATATTCTCTTAAAATCATTGTATTTATGTAGTGTTTGTTATTATTACTTCTCCTCTCTTGTTTGTGATTTTTGAGTTTTCTTTCTTTGGGATGAATCTGGCTAAAGGTTTATCAGTTTTATCAATTTTTTTTTTTTTCAGAGAACCAACTCTTGGTTTCATTGAACTGTTCTATTTTGTTGCTTCTCAGCCATTTTTTAAAAAGATACTGTTCCTTATACATTGAGTGGTACTAGCAATTCTAAAACCATTTTTCAATATATGCAAGTACATTTTTCCTTCCTCCTTAGTTTCTATTTAATTGTCTAAATACTCTGGTCCTTATATCACACAATTTTGATTACTGTGGCTTTTGTAATTTTTAAAATTAGTTCCAGAGGTAGAATCTAGTGATTTATCAGTTACATATGAGTGCTCATTATATCAGGTGTTCTCCTTAATCCCCAGCAACCTACTATCCTCCCCCGCGACCTCTCCTCTAACCTTTCATTTGTTTCCTACAATTCAGTGTCTATTAGGCTAGCTTCCCTCTCAATGTTAATTTATTTTTTCCTTCACTTCCCCTATGTTCATTTGTTTTGTTTCTTCATTTCCACATATGAGTGAAATCATATGGTATGTATCTTTCTCTAACTTATTTCACTTAACAGAATAATCTGTAGTTCCATCCACATCTTGAAAATAAGATTTCCTTCTTTTTGATAGCTGAGTATTATTTTATTACATATGTACATACACACATACACATATGGGCATATAAATATATGCATACATATGTATATATACATACATATATGCACACCTACACACACTACATCATTATTTATTAATCTATCAGTGGACTTGTGAGTTCTTTCCATCATTTGGCTATTGTGGAGTTTGCTGCTATGAACATTTGGGTACAGGTGTCCCATCACCACTCTTTGTTTCCTTTGGGTAAATACCATGTAGTGCAATTGCTGGGGTGTAGGGTGGTTTTGTTTTTAACTTTTTAAAAATATTTTTATTTAACAGAGCAAATGAGAGTGAGAAAGGGAATACATGTAGGGAGAGTAGGGGATGGAGAAGCAGGCTTCCTACCAAGTAGGGAGCCAGATGCGGGTCTTGATGCCAGGACCGTGCAATCATGACCTAAGCTGAAGGCAGATGCTTAATGACTGAACCACCCAGGTGCCCCTCTGTTTTTAACTTTTTGAGGAACTTTCATGCTGTCTTCCATAGTGGCTCTAACAGCTTGTTGCATTTTTGCCCATAGTGTAAAAGGGATCCCCTCCCTCCACATGCTAAGAAAATTTATGATTTCTTCCCTTGTTAATTTTAGTCATTCTAACCAATGTGAGGTGGTATCTCATTGTGGTTTTGACTTGTATTTCCATGATGCAAGGTGATTTTCAGCATTTTTTCATGTCTCATTTGGATATCTTCTTTGCATAAATGTCTGTTCATATCTTCTGCCCATTTCTTGACTGGATTTTTTTTCTCTGGGTTTTGAGATTTTTAAGTTCTTTATAGATCTTGGAAACCTTTACCCAATTTTCAAATATCTTCCGAATCTGTAGTCTCTCTTTTACTTTTGTTGACTGTTTCCTTGGCTATGCAAGAGCCTTATTTTGATGAAGTCCCAATTGTTCATTGTTACCTTTGTTTCCTTTGCCTCTGGAGGTGTGCCTCGCAAGAAATTCTTGTGACTGAGATCAAAGAAGTTGCTGCCAGTATTCTCCTCTAAGATTTTGATGGATCCCTGTCTCACATTTTTATCTTCATCCATTTTGAGTCTGTTTTTGTGTATGGTATAAAGAAGTATTCCAGTTTCATTGGTCTGCATTAGTCTGTCCGGTTTTTCCAATAGTATTTGTTGAAGCGACTTTCTTTTTCCCATTGGATATTCTTCTCTGCTTTGTCAAAGATTGTTGACCACAGAGTTGCAGGTACATTTCTGTGTTCTCTATTCTGTTCCATTGATCTGTGTGTCTGTTTTTGTGCCAGTACCGTAATGTCTTGATGACTACAGTTTTGCCATGTAGCTTGAATCCCTTAACTGTGATGCCCCCAGGTTTGGTTTTATTTTTCAACATTCCTTGGCTAATTTATTTTTTTTCTGGTTCCACATAAATTTTAGGTTTGTTTCAGCTCTTTGAAAAATTCTGATGTTCTTTTGATAGGGGTTGCACTGAATGTATAGATTTGTTTGGGTATTATAGACCCTTTAGCATCCCACTCATGGCAATGGACAGATTCATCACATTAGCAGAAGATTAATGAAGAAACAAGGGCTCTGAATGACACACTGGACCAGAGAGACTTAACACATTTATTCAGAGCATTTCTTCTTAAAGCAACAGAAAACACATTCTTCTCAAGTCCAAGAATACACATTCTTCTCAAGTCTTCTCAAATCCATTCTCCAGAATGGATCATGTACTGCTCTTAACCAGTACCAAAAGTTTGAGATTAGACCATGCGTATTCTCAGACCACAATAATTTAAAGTTGAACTCAATCACAGGAACAAATTTGGAAGGAACATAAATATATAGGGGTTGAAAAGCAGCCAACTAAGGAATGAATGGGTCAACCAGAAAATTAAAGAATAATTTTTAAAAAGTCATGAAAACAAATGAAAGTGAAATCACAACAGATCAGAGCCTTAGGGATGCAACAAAGGGAATTCTAAGAGAGAAATATATAATACAGGCCTTTTTCAAAAAAAAAACAAAGTCAAATACACAACCTACCCTTACACCTAAAGAAGTTGGAAAAAGAGCAAATAAAGCCTAAACCAGGAGGAGAAGAGAAAGAACGGATATTAATGATATACAAATAAAAAGTAGAACAGATCAATAAAACTAGGAGCTGATTCTTTGAAAGAATTAATAAAAGAAATCTGTCTTCCTATCTCTAGCTTATTTTACTTAGCTTAATGACGTATTTTCACAAATGACAGGATTTCCTTCTTTTTTTAAAGAATGAATCTTATTTTGTTAGATGCATACACCATATTTTTAATATCTATTCACTTAAAAATAGACATTTGGGCTTTTCTATATATTAGCCAGAATGTTATAATAAAATGGAAGTTCAGACATGTCTTTGAGATCCAGATTTCAGTTTTCAATAGAGGCAGTCCTAATTTACATTCCCAAATAACTATGCACAGGTTCACTTTACTCCACATCCTCAACAATACTTTTTGAGTATTTTGTCCATCGTTTTTTTATACTAGTTACCATAGTTGATATTTCTACTTATATTTTCTTGATGATAGTGAGCACCTTTTAGACTTTCAACCGTTTGTATGTTTTCTTTGGGAAAATGTCTCTTGAGTTCTTAGCCCAACTTTTATTTGGATTATGTTTTCTTGAGTTATGGAAATTCCTTATGTATTTTGTACATTGATTTATCTAATCAGATATATTTTCTGCAAACATGTCATCTTTTTCCAAATGTTGTCCTTTTGTTTTATTGTTTGCTTTTTATGCAGAAGCTATTTTGTTTTTGTATCTTGCTATGTTGTATTTATTGTTGTGTGTGTTCAGTATCCTATATCCTTACCAGCTCCACTGTTTAAAAGATTTTCTCCTGTATTCTTTTTTAAAAATTTTATTTATTTTTAAAATTTTATTTTATTTATTTATTATTACCCACCACCTGGTACCCCAACCTCCCACCCCCCCATTCAAACCCCTCAGAATGTTCTTAAGAGTCCATAGTCTCTCATCGTTCACCTCCCCTTCCAATTACCCCCAACTCCATTCTCCTCTCTAATTCCCCATGTTCTCCATGCTATTTGTTATGATCCACAAATAAGTGAAACCATATGATAATTGACTCTCTCTGCTTCACTTATTGCACTCAGCATAATCTCTTCCAGTCACATCCATGTTGCAAAAGTTGGGTATTCATCCTTTCTGATGGAGGCATAATAACCAATAGTGTATATGGACCACATCTTCCTTATCCATTCGTCTGTTGAAGGGCATCCTGATTCTTTCCATAGTTTGACGACTGTGGCCTGTGCTGCTATAAACATTGGGATACAGATGGCCCTTATTTTCACGACATCTGTATCTTTGAAGTAAATACCCAAGAGTACAATGGCAGGGTCATAAGGAAGTTCTCATTTTAATTTTGTGAGGAATCTCCACACTGTTCTCCAAAGAGGCTGCACCAACTTGCATCCCCACCAACAGTGTAAGAGGGTTCCCCTTTCTCCACACCCCTCCAACACATGCTGTTTCCTGTCTTGCTAATTTGGGCCATTCTAACTGGTGTAAGGTGATATCACAATGTGGTTTTAATTTGAATCTCCCTGGGGGCTAGTGATGATGTACATTTTTTCATGTGTCTAATAGCCATTTGTATGTCTTCATTGGAGAAGTCTCTGTTCATCTGCAAATTTTTGATATGATTGCCTGTTTTTTGTGTGTTGAGTTTGAGGAGTTCATTATAGATTCTGGATATCAACCTTTTGTCTGTACTGTCATTTGCAAATATCTTCTCCCATTCTGTGGGTTGCCTCTTTGTTTTGTTGACTGTTTCCTTGCTGTGCAGAAGCTACGATTTTGATGAAGTCCCAAAGTTAATCTTCACTTTTGTTTCCTTTTCCTTTGGAGACATATCCTTTTTTTTTTTTAATTTTTTTTATTTTTTATAAACATATATTTTTATCTGTGAATCGGCAGGTTTACACACTTCACAGCACTCACCAAAGAACATACCCTCCCCAATGTCCATAACCCCACCCCCCTTTGACCAACCCCCCTCCCACAGCCACCCTAGTTTGTTTTGTGAGATTAGGGGTCACTTATGGTTTGTCTCCTTCTCAATCCCATCAGGTTTCATTGATTCTTCCCCTACCCCCTTAAGCCCCCATGTTGCATCACCACTTCCTCATATCAGGGAGATCATATGAAAGTTGTCTTTCTCTGCTTGACTTATTTCGCTAAGCATGATACGCACTAGTTCCATCCATGTTGTCACAAATGGCAAGATTTCATTTCTTTTGATGGCTGCATAGTATTCCATTGTGTATATATACCACACCTTCTTGATCCATTCATCTGTTGATGGACATCTAGGTTCTTTCCATAGTTTGGCTATTGTGGACATTGCTGCTATAAACATTCGGGTGCACGTGCCCCTTTGGGTCACTACGTTTGTATCTTTAGGGTAAATACCCAGTAGTGCAATTGCTGGGTCATAGGGCAGTTCTATTTTCAACATTTTGAGGAACTTCATGCTGTTTTCCAGAGTGGCTGCACCAGCTTGCATTCCCACCAACAGTGTAGGAGGGTTCCCCTTTCTCCACATCCTCACCAGCATCTGTCATTTCCTGACTTGTTAGTTTTAGCCATTCTGACTGGTGTGAGGTGATATCTCATTGTGGTTTTGATTTGAATTTCCCTGATGCCGAGTGATATGGAGCACATTTTCATGTGTCTCTTGACCATCTGGATGTCTTCTTTGCAGAAATGTCTGTTCATGTCCTCTGCCCATTTCTTGATTGGATTATTTGTTCTTTGGGTGTTGAGTTTGATAAGTTCTTTATAGATTTTGGACACTAGTCCTTTATCTGATATGTCGTTTGCAAATATCTTCTCCCATTCTGTCAGTTGTCTTTTGATTTTGTTAACTGTTTCCTTCGCTGTGCAAAAGCTTTTGATCTTGATGAAATCCCAATAGTTCATTTTTTGCCCTTGCTTTTCTTGCCTTTGGCGATGTGCCTAGGAAGATGTTGCTGCGGCTGAGGTCGAAGAGGTTGCTGCCTGTGTTCTCCTCCAGGATTTTGATGGATTCCTTTCTCACATTGAGGTCCTTCATCCATTTTGAGTCTATTTTCATGTGTGGTGTAAGGAAATGGTCCAATTTCATTTTTCTGCATGTGGCTGTCCAAATTTCCCAACACCATTTATTGAAGAGGCTGTCTTTTTTCCATTGGACATTCTTTCCTGCTTTGTCGAAGATTAGTTGACCATCGAGTTGAGGGTCTATTTCTGGGCTCTCTATTCTGTCCATTGATCTATGTGTCTGTTTTTGTTCCAGTACCATGCTATCTTGATGATGACAGCTTTGTAATAGAGCTTGAAGTCCGGAATTGTGATGCCACCAATGTTGGCTTTCTTTTTCAATATCCCTTTGGCTATTCGAGGTCTTTTCTGGTTCCATATAAATTTTAGAATTATTTGTTGAATTTCTTTGAAAAAGATGGATGGTACTTTGATAGGAATTGCATTAAATGTGTAGATTGCTTTAGGTAGCATAGACATTTTCACAATATTTATTCTTCCAATCCAGGAGCATGGAACATGTTTCCATTACTTTGTGTCTTCCTCAATTTCTTTCATGAGTACTTTATAGTTTTCTGAGTATAGATTCTGTGCCTCTTTGGTTAGGTTTATTCCTAGGTATCTTATGGTTTGGGGTACAATTGTAAATGGGATTGACTCCTTAATTTCTCTTTCTTCTGTCTTGTTGTTGGTGTACAGAAATGCAACTGATTTCTGTGCATTGATTTTATATCCTGACACGTTACTGAATTCCTGTACAAGTTCTAGCAGTTTTGGAGTGGAGTCTTTTGGATTTTCCACATATGGTATCATATCATCTGCGAAGAGTGATAATTTGACTTCTTCTTTGCCGATTTGGATGCCTTTAATTTCCTTTTGTTTGATTGCTGAGGCTAGGACCTCTAGTACTATGTTGAATAGCAGTGTGATAATGGACATCCCTGCCGTGTTCCTGACCTTAGCGGAAAAGCTCTCAGTGTTTCTCCATTGAGAATGATATTTGTGGTGGGTTTTTCATAGATGGCTTTGATGATATTGAGGTATGTGCCCTCTATCCCTACACTTTGAAGAGTTTTAATCAGGAAGGGATGCTGTACTTTGTCAGATGCCTTTTCAGCATCTATTGAGAGTATCATATGGTTCTTGTTCTTTCTTTCATTGAGGTGTTGTATCACATTGACTGATTTGCGGATGTTGAACCAACCTTGCAGCCCTGGAATAAATCCCACTTGGTCGTGGTGAATAATCCTTTTAATGTACTGTTGAATCCTATTGGCTAGTATTTTGGTGAGAATTTTCGCATCTGTGTTCATCAAGGATATTGGTCTATAGCTCTCTTTTTTGATGGGATTCTTGTCTGGTTTTGGGATCAAGGTGATGCTTGCCTCATCAAATGAATTTGGGGGTTCTCCTTCCATTTCTATTTTTTGGAGCAGTTTCAGGAGAATAGGAATTAGTTCTTCTTTAAATATTTGGTAGAATTCCTCCGGGAAGCCGTCTGGCCCTGGGCTTTTGTTTGTTTGGAGATTTTTAATAACTGTTTCAATGTCCTTACTGGTTATGGGTCTATTCGGGCTTTCTATTTCTTCCTGGTTCAGTTGTGGTAGTTTATATGTTTCTAGGAATGCATCCATTTCTTCCAAATTGTCAAATTTGTTGTGTAGAGTTGCTCATAGTATGTTTTTATAACAGTTTGTATTTCTTTGGGTTAGTTGTGATCTCTCCTCTTTCATTCATGATTTTATTTATTTGGGTCCTATCTCTTTTCTTTTTGATAAGTTGGGCCAGGGGTTTATCAATTTTATTAATT
The DNA here is from genome assembly GCF_011764305.1 of Mustela putorius furo. Classification (NCBI taxonomy): domain Eukaryota; kingdom Metazoa; phylum Chordata; class Mammalia; order Carnivora; family Mustelidae; genus Mustela; species Mustela putorius. Next base: position 33,456 of record NW_025422312.1, on the reverse strand, counting down.
CTTTCAAAGAACCAGCTCTTAGTTTCGTTGATTTGTTCTATTGTTCTTTTGGTTTCTATTTCATTGATTTCTGCTCTGATCTTTTTGATTTCTCTTCTCCTGCTGGGCTTAGGGTTTCTTTCTTATTCTTTATCCAGCTCCTTTAGGTGTAGGGTTAGGTTGTGTACCTGAGACCTTTCTTGTTTCTTGAGAAAGGCTTGTACCGCTATATATTTTCCTCTCAGGACTGCCTTTGTTGTGTCCCACAGATTTTGAACTGTTGTATTTTCATTGCCATTTGTTTCCATGATTTTTTTTCAATTTTTCTTTAATTTCCCGGTTGACCCATTCCTTCTTTAGAAGGATGCTGTTTAGTCTCCATTTTTGGGTTCTTTTCAAACTTCCTTTTGTGGTTGAGTTCTAGATTTAGAGCTTTGTGGTCTGAAAATATGCAGGGAATGATCCCAATCTTTTGATACTGGTTGAGTCCTGACTTAGGACCGAGGATGTGATCTATTTTGGAGAATGTTCCATGTGCACTAGAGAAAAAATGTGTATTCTGTGTTGCTTTAGGATGAAATGTTCTGAATATATCTGTGATGTCCATCTGGTCCAGTGTGTCATTTAAGGCCTTTATTTCCTTGCTGACCTTTTGCTTGGATGATCTGTCCATTTCAGTGAGGGGAGTGTTAAAGTCCCCTACTATGATTGTATTATTGTTGATGTGTTTCTTTGATTTTGTTATTAATTGTTTTATATAGTTGGCTGCTCCCACGTTGGGGGCATATATATTTAAAATTGTTAAATCTTCTTGTTGGACAGACCCTTTGAGTATGATATAGTGTCCTTCCTCTTCTCTTATTATAGTCTTTGGCTTAAAATCTAATTGATCTGATATAAGGATTGCCACTCCTGCTTTCTTCTGATGTCCATTAGCACGGTAAATTCTTTTCCACCCCCTCATTTTAAATCTGGAGGTGTCTTCGGGCTTAAAATGAGGTTCTTGGAGGCAACATATATATGGGTTTTGTTTTTTTATCCATTCTGATACCGTGTGTCTTTTGACAGGGGCATTTAGCCCATTAACATTCAGGGTACCTATTGAGAGATATGAATTTAGTGCCATTGTATTGCCTGTAAGGTGACTGTTACTGTATATGGTCTCTGTTCCTTTGTGATCTACCACTTGTAGGCTCTCTATTTGCTTAGAGGACCCCTTTCAAGATTTCCTGTAGAGCTGTTTTGGTGTTTGCAAATTCTTTCAGTTTTTGTTTGTCCTGGAAGCTTTTAATCTCTCCTTCTATTTTCAATGATAGCCTAGAGGGATATAGTATTCCTGGCTGCATGTTTTTCTCGTTTAGTGCTCTGAAAATATCATGCCAGCTCTTTCTGGCCTGCCAGGTTTCTGTGGATAAGTCAGCTGCCAATCTAATATTTTTACCATTGTATGTTACAGACTTCTTTTCCCAGGCTGCTTTCAGGATTTTCTCTTTGTCACTGAGACTTGTAAAATTTTACTATTAGGTGACGGGGTGTGGGCCTATTATCTTATTGATTTTGAGGGGCATTCTCTGAACCTCTTGAATTTTGATGCTCATTCCCTTTGCCATATTGGGGAAATTCTCCCCAGTAATTCTCTCCAGTATACCTTCTGCTCCCCTCTCTCTTTCTTCTTCTTCTGGAATTCCAATTATTCTAATGTTGTTTCGTCTTACGGTGTCACTTATCTCTCAAATTCTCCCCTCGTGGTCCAGTAGCTGTTTGTCCCTCTTTTGCTCAGCTTCTTTATTCTCTGTCTCTTGGTCTTCTATATCACTAATTCTTTATTCTGCCTCATTTATCCTAGCAGTGAGAGCCGCCATTTTTGATTGCACCACATTAATAGCTTTTTGATTTCAACTTGGTTAGATTTTAGTTCTTTTATTTCTCCAGAAAGGGCTTTTATATCTCTCGAGAGGGTTTCTCTAATATCTTCCATGCCTTTTTCAAGCCTGGCTAGAACCTGTCATTCTGAACTCTAGATCTCACATATTACCAATGTCTTTATTGATTAGGTCCCTAGCCTTTGGTACTGCCTCTTGTTCTTTTTTTGTGTTGAATTCTTCCGTCTTGTCATTTTGTCCATATAAGAGTATATGAAGGAGCAAGTAAAATACTAAAAGGGTGGCAACAACATCAGGAAAATATGCTTTAAACAAATTAGAAGAGATCCCAAACCTTGAGGGGAGAGAAAGGGGATAAAAAGAGGTTAAAAAAGGAAGAAAAAAAAAGAAAAAAGAAAAGAAGAGAATTAAAAAAAGAAAACAAATAAGAAAAATATAAAAAAGAAAAAATATATATATTGGATAAACTAATTTAAAAACGTTAAAAAAGAAAAAGGTAAAAGTTAAAAAAATTTTTTCAGAAGGCAAGAAAAAAAATGAAAAAGAAAAAAATTAAATTAACTGCAAGACTAAAAAAATAGCAGGGAAAGAGCCATGAGTTCCGTGCTTTGCTTTCTCCTCCTCTGGAATTCTGCTGCTCTCCTTGGTATTGAAACCGCACTCCTTGGTAGGTCAACTTGGTCTTGGCTGGATTTCTTGTTGATCTTCTGGGGGAGGGGCCTGTTGTAGTGATTCTCAAGTGTCTTTGCCCCAGGCAGAATTGCACCGCCCTTACCAGGGGCTGGGGTGAGTAATCCGCTCGGGTTTGCTTTCAGGAGCTTTTGTTCTCTGAGCGCTTTCCGTAGAGTTCTGGAGGACGGGAATACAAATGGTGGCCTCCTGGTCTCTGGCCTGGAGGAGCCAAGAGCCCAGGGCCCCACTCCTCAGTGTTCCCTCAGAGAACAGCGCCCAGTAACTCCCGTCTGCCTGACATCCGGCCGTGCTCCGAGCTCACTGAGCCTGCGACCAGTTCAAGGTAACACAGAGCTGTGAGCTTACTGTCGGCTCTGTCTCTTTAACCAGTTTTCCCATTCCAATACCTGCAAGCTCTGCAACACTCAGAAACCCCCGATCCTTCTGTGACCCTGCGGGACCTGAGGCCACGCTGACCCCGCGTGGGCTTCGCCCCGGTTTAGCCTCTGGAGGGATGTCCCTCAGTGGAACAGACTTTTAATTGTTCAGTTCTTCTTTGATCTCCTGGTTGATCCAAGCATTCTTAAGCAAGGTGGTCTTTAGCTTCCCGGTGTTTGAATTTCTTCCAAACTTTTACTTGTGGTTGAGCTCCAGTTTCAAAGAATCATGATCTGAGAATGTGCAGGGAATAATTTCAGTCTTTTGGTATCAGTTGAGCCCTGATTTGTGACCCAGTATGTGATCCATTCTGCAGAAGGCTCCATGTAGACGTAAGAATGAGTATTCTGTTTTTCAGGGTGGAATGTTCTGTATATATCTATGAGGTCCATCTGGTCCAATGTGTCATTCAATGCTCTTGTTTCTTTATTGATTTTTTGCTTGGATTATTGGTCTATTACTGAGAGTGCTGTGTTAAGATCTCCTACTATTAATGTATTCATATCAATATGACTCTTTATCTTGATTTAATGTAATTATCTGCTCCCACATTGGGGACATAAATGTTTACAATTGTTAGATCTTCTTGATGGATTGTCCCTTTAAGAATTAAGTAGTCCTCTTCTGTATCTCTGACTACAGTCTTTAGTTTAAAATCTAATTTATCTTTTATGAGAATCGCTACACCAGCCTTCTTTTAGTCCATTCTCATGAAAGATGCTTCTCAATCCCTTCACTTTCAGTGTGGATGTATCCTTAGGTTCAAAATGGGTCTCTTGTAGACAACATATGGATGAGTCCTGTCATTTTATCCAATCTGTAATTGGCACATTTAGGCCATTCACATTGAGAGTGATTATTGAGAGACAGGTTTTTATTGACATAATGTTACCTGTGAAGTCTTTGTGTCTATAGATTGTCTCCGTATATTTCTGTTCAATGATATTATTAGTTTTTTTTCCTCTTTTATAGAGCTCCACTTAATATTTCCTGCAGTGTCAGCTTGGTAGTCACATACTCTTTTAAAACGTGCCAGTCTTGGAAGCTCTTTATTTCTTCATCCATTTTGAATGTCAGTATTGCTGGATAAAGTATTCTGGGCTGCATGTTCTTCTCATTTAGAGCCCTTAACATCTGGCCAGCCCTTTCTGTCTTGCCAGGTTTCTGTGGACAGGTGTGACATTATTCAGATGAGCTTTCCTCTGTATGTAAGGAATTTCTTCACCCTAGGTGCTTTCAGTAGCTCCTGTCAACAATTGTGGTTCATCATTTTCACAATCACGTGTCTCAAGGTCTTTCAAGATTCTATGATCTTGTGGGGAGACCTTTCTGCCTCTAGTACACAAACACTGTTTCTGTTTGACAGATTGGGAAAATATTCATGGAGAATTTGTTCAACTATATCCTCTAGTCTTCTTTCTTTCTCCTCCCCCTCAAGGATTCCAATAATTCTGACGTTGGAACATTTCATGGTGTCATTATTTCCCTAATTGGCTTCTAAGCTGTTTGTTCCAGGCTTCCTCCTGATCCTTTTTCTCTCTCTGTTGTCCTCTAGATCACTAATTCTATCTTCTGCCTCAGTTACACTAGATTTTAGAGAATTTAGATAGATTGGAACTTATTGAGAACATTGTGAACATCATCCCTGGTGGCTTTCACTTCTGCCCTAATCAATTCCATTTTGCTACCCATGGTTTTCCTCAACCTCGATATAGCCTGGATAATTCTTAGCCTGGATTCCCTTTCTGACATACTGTCTATGTTCATATCCCATAGTTCTGTGGAGAGGGCCCAGTCTCTGAATTTTTCTTCTGTTGGGCATTCCTCCTCCTAGTCATTTTGTTGAGATATGGCTAAACGAATGTGTAGTTGAATGTATCAACCATGGTTCAGACAAGATGCACCCAGCAATGCTTCTGAGCTATCAAGAGTCCCCACCAAAAAGGAAGAAAAAAGAAAAGAGAGAGAGACAGGGGAAAAAAGAAAAATAAAATAAAAGAGAAGGCCCTGCCCAAATGGGCCCCGAGATAATATTTAAGAAGTATAGAAACAAAAACAGACAAAAACACTGACAAAAGTGGATGACAAGAGAATAAATAAATAAATAAATAAATAAAAGAACCTCGTAAAAAAGAACGTCAAGTATGATTTATATACTACCAGGACAAAAACAAATACACAGAAACACTGACAGAAATAAAAGATGGGAGAGTGGTTAAAAATAGTCAGCATGGGTGAGGAAGGTTATTTTGATTCTTCCTGTCCGTTGAAGGGCATCTTGGTTCTTTCCATAGTTTGGTGACCGTGGCCATTGCTGCTGTAAACATTAGGGTACAGATGGCCCTTCTTTTCATGACATCTGTATCCTTGGGGTAAATACCCAGGAGTGCAATTGCAGGGTCATAGGGAAGTTCTATTTTTAATTTCTTTTTTTTTTTAATTTTTTATTTTTTATAAACATATATTTTTATCCCCAGGGGTACAGGTCTGTGAATCACCAGGTTTACACACTTCACAGCACTCACCAAATCACATACCCTCCCCAATGTCCATAATCCCACCCCCTTCTCCCAAACCCCCTCCCCCCGGCAACCCTCAGTTTGTTTTGTGAGATTAAGAGTCACTTATGGTTTGTCTCCCTCCCAATCCCATCTTGTTTCATTTATTCTTCTTCTACCCACTTAAGCCTCCATGTTGCATCACCACTTCCTCATATCAGGGAGATCATATGATAGTTGTCTTTCTCTGCTTGACTTATTTCACTAAGCATGATACGCTCTAGTTCCATCCATGTTGTCGCAAATGGCAAGATTTCATTTCTTTTGATGGCTGCATAGTATTCCATTGTGTATATATACCACATCTTCTTGATCCATTCATCTGTTGATGGACATCTAGGTTCTTTCCATAGTTTGGCTATTGTGGACATTGCTGCTATAAACATTCGGGTGCATGTGTCCCTTTGGATCACTACATTTGTATCTTTAGGGTAAATACCCAATAGTGCAATTGCTGGGTCATAGGCAGTTCTATTTTCAACATTTTGAGGAACCTCCATGCTGTTTTCCAGAGTGGCTGCACCAGCTTGCATTCCCACCAACAGTGTAGGAGGGTTCCCCTTTCTCCGCATCCTCGCCAGCATCTGTCATTTCCTGACTTGTTGATTTTAGCCATTCTGACTGGTGTGAGGTGATATCTCATTGTGGTTTTGATTTGTATTTCCCTGATGCCGAGTGATATGGAGCACTTTTTCATGTGTCTGTTGGCCACCTGGATGTCTTCTTTGCAGAAATGTCTGTTCATGTCCTCTGCCCATTTCTTGATTGGATTATTTGTTCTTTGGGTGTTGAGTTTGCTAAGTTCTTTATAGATTCTGGACACTAGTCCTTTATCTGATAGGGCAGTTCTATTTTCAACATTTTGAGGAACCTCCATGCTGTTTTCCAGAGCCACACTGTCTCTTTTAATTGGCATGCTTATACCACTTATATTTATGTTAGTAATTAATATGTAAATACCTGTGCCATTTTGTTACTAGTTTCCTGATTGTTTTTTCAGTTTTTCTCTGTTCCTTTTTTATTTTCTTGTGCTCTTTGTGATCGGTGAATTTTCACAATATTATGATTGCATTTATTTATTTTTTGTGCAGCTATCACATCTCTGTGATTTGAAGAGGTGTACATATAAGATCCTAAGTAAGTACAGCCTTACTTAGGCCATTTCAGTTTAAACACATTAATTTTTTCTTTTTGTTTTTCTCTTTCTCTTTCCTTTTCACTTGTCTTTCCATGTGAGATATCTATCTATCTATATATAGTCATATTTTACATGTTTTGATTCATTATTTTCTTATAGCTACTTATAGTCATTCTTTTTCCACAGGAAAAAATTCCTTTAATGTTTCTTGTAATGCTAGGTTAATGGTTATAAACTCCTTTGTTTTGTTTGTTTAGTAAATAGTTATTTGGCAAATATAGAATTTGTTTGGCAGATTCTATCTCTTCTTCAAACTGATAAGCTTGGATACCATACTATTGACTTTTTTTTTCTTCCCTTTCAGAACTTTGAATATATCATGCCACTCATTTTTGGGCTGCAGAACTTCTGCTGAAAAACCATCTGTTAGCCTTGTAGGTTTTTCTGAGACAACTTTTTGTTTGTTTCTGCTGCTTTTATTGTTCTCTTTATCTTTAACCTTTGACATTGCAGTTATTATATGTGTAGTGTCAACCTCCTTTACTTTCTCTTGATTGGAACTGTATGAACTTCTTGGATTTAGATGCATGTTTAATTCCTTAAAATTTTCAAGCGTTATGTCTTCAGATAAGTATTATACACCTTCCTCTCTTCTTCTCTGGGACCCCTATATTGCAAATGTTTTTTCCCTTGATCTTGTCCAAGATATCTCTTAATCTATCCTCATTTATAAATCTTTTCTCTTTTTGACATACAGCTTGAATGCTTTCTTCCAGATCACTGGTATATCTGTGTCCTCTGATCTAATGTTGGATCCCTCTAGTGTGTGAATATGGTGTGTGTGTGTGTCTGTGTCTGTGTCTGTGCGCATGTACGCACACGTGCACATGCACACAAGTGTGTATGTGTGTGTGTGAGATTTATTTCAGTTACTGTATTCTTCAATATTGATTGTCTATTTTTAATATATTCTATGTCTTTATTGAAGGTATCACTGAGATTGTCCACTCTTTTCTTTAGCCCAGTGAGCATCTTTTACCATTTCTTTAAATTATTTATCAGTCATTTTGCATGTTTCTATTTAATTTAATCATTCTTCTTAGGTTTTGTTTCTTATTCTTTCTTTTGGAGCATATTCTTCTGTCTTCCTATTCTGTTTAACTATTTACATTTGTTTCTTGGATTTGATGGAACAGCTACTTCTTTTTTAAATTTTTTTCTTTGGAACGGATGTTTGTAGTCTTGAAAGAATGGTATTCTGTATGGTTGTCCCTTATGTAGACTGCATGAACTTGGTGACTTTTGGCCGCTGACTGGATTTGTGATTGGTGTGGTTTGTTGGGAGGACCTCAGCGGGACAGGTAAAACTGAGTTGGTCACAGATCAATGTGGACCTTAGGGGCTCAATACAGTCGATGTCCTCAGGGCACAGCAAAGCCTAAAGCAGGATAAAGGATAAAGGATAAAGCAGTGGTGTCCCATGGCCTTTTAAGCAGAGGGCCTCCACAGGATAGCTGTGGCTGAATTGGGTGTTATTCAGGGTGTACTAGGACTCTGCACTGAAGGAAACCTGGAAAGACAGCTAAGTTAAAATGGATACAATATATAGTGTCCTGGGGCATTCTGTACAGGGAGTGCCTTGGCAGAGCTGCTATATAGCTGAGATATTATCCAGGCCAAAATGTCTTTGAGTTCTCTGCCCAGAGGGTGCCTAGAAAGACAGCTGAAAGTAAAGTGGGTGCAAGATGGAGAGAACTGGGATTCTACACAAAGAATTTACTTTGGTAGGGTCACTGAAGCTGAAGTGGATATAAGCTGAGATGTTCCAGAACTTTCCACAAAGAGAGTGCCCTGACAAGATGACTGTAACTGATGCTGGCATGGGCTCTGTTTCTGGGTGCACTTCATGCAGGAGACCTTAGCAGGACAGCTGGTTCAATAGCAGACATTAGCTGGGAGGTACTAGAGTGCTGTGCACTGGGGTGTCCTTGGAATCCATCTCAAGTGTAAGTGATACATGCCTGTAGTATTTAGAGGGTTTTTTTTGCCTCTATTTTACCTTGGCATGTAGGCTGAAACTGTGGTGAAAGCTAACCAGTAGTGTCCCAGTATTCATTACCCTGGAGGTTTCCTTGGTGGGGATTGCTGGGACTCACTGATTTGTTGACCTGGGGCTCACTGAAGTATAGATCAATTAGGACACCTGGGTTGCACTGACCTCTGGTTTCAAATGGAAGGACAGTTTACATTTCTGTCAGCCTCTCCCACCCAGAAATTGTTCCTGTAGACCCCCTTGTCTTTTGAAGCTGTTCTGCAGCTATCTCTTTTCTGTAATGTGCCTGGTATGATTAGGTCTGGTGTAGGTGAGGTGTCCTGGGTTTGCTAAAAGAGCAAGCTGTTTGTGGCATCCCAACTCAGCTCTGGTCTGGACTTTCAGGGTGGGTGCAGGCATATACACCATGTAGCTATCCAGTTCCTCTGAGACAAAGGATTTTCAGCAACTCCTCTGCCATTTGGCCGAGTTCTGGGGCTTTCTCTCTTATAAACAGCAGGTGTTCCTTTAAACCACAGATATTTTCTGTTGCCAAAGATGTTACAGTTTGACTTTCCTTTTCCCCAAGAAGGGATTTGGGATACTTGAAGGCACTCCATGCCTGTCTTTTAGAGTCCTTTCTCTGTCTTATGTCACAAGGTCAAAAACAAAAAAACAAAAAAAAGCCTGAGCATTCAATAGAACGAGCTCTATTTCTTTATGGCCAAAGATTGGAGAAGTGGAACTGAGTTCACAAGTGAAGTTCTTTTGATGTAGAATTTTATGTCAGGGTGGTAATAATGCAGAAACTTTTCTGGATAGGGACAGCCCTTTGCTGGAACTGGAGTGACAACCTTTTCTTCCTTATAAGGTTGTGGGTGGAATTGCCATTGCTCTTGAAGGTGTGTCAACACCATGCTAATATATAATAATTAGCTATAATTATGTATGATACTGGTTAAGGTCAAATCAGCTGCCATCTTTGATAATTCTTGTTTCAAATTGCTTTTGTATTATTATTAAGACATAGAATTTAGTGATTTATCAATTCCATATAGCACCCAATGCTCATTACATCAAGTGCCCTCCTTAATGTCCACCAACCAGTTACCTTGTCCCCCACACACCTTCCCACTAATAAACATGTTTGTTTCCTGGAGATTAGCATCTTTTATGGTTTGCCTCCTCCTCAATTTTCATCTTACTATATTTTTTCTACTTTTCCCCTTTATACATTTGTTTCTTAAATTCCGCATATGAATGAAATCATACAGTGTTTGTCTTTCTCTGATTTATTTCACTTAGTATAATAACCACTAGTTCTACCCGCATTATTGCAAATGGCAAGATTATATTCTTTTTGATGGCTGAGTAATATCCCATTGTGTTTATATACCCACAGTTTCTGTAACCATTCATTTGCCAATGGACATTTGGTCACTTTCCATAGTTTGGCACTTCCGGACCCTGCCGCTATAAACATTAGAGTCCATGTTCCCATTTGGAATCACTATATCCTATGGATAAAGACCTAGTCTTGCAATTGCTGGGTCATAGGCTTGTATTCCTCTTAAATTCCTGAAAGTAGAGATAAAAGTATACGAGGAATCAAGAGAAGGAATTGAAAGGACCACAGAATAACTGAACAAATAACCACAAACCAACAAAGACCTCAAGTAGAAAGGATACTGGATCACTTTCTCCCCTAGAGCCAAAGCATCACAGTTCTTTCTGTTCAAGAAAGTTGGTGGGAGCAGTGGTGTGTGGTGGTCTCCTGGGAAAGGTGCCTGTGGTGTGGATTGCCAGCTGGACTTGCCCTAGGGGAAAGGCTTGTCCGGGGCATGGGGAGGCAGGACTTTGTTGTGAATTTCCAGACTCTAGTAGGTGGTGCTGGTTTCCTTCCTAAAGTTTTTCAGCAATGATAGGTGGAATGAAGCAGGCTCTGCTTCCCCTCTCCTTGTCCTAGGGCTGAAAATTCCCAGCTCCCCACTCTTGAGTGAGCCCTCTCGGAAGACCAGTCAAGCACACTTTGTCCCCTGTTTCTGTAAGAACTCTGTATTCACATGTTGCCTGATTCTGAGCAGTTTTGTGTTTGGGTCCTTATTTATTTATTTTGATTTATTATTTAGTATTCATTCATTCATTCATTCAATGCCATTTGTTTTGTTTTTTCTTATACCCATGACTAAGTTTCCAAAGTCCAATTTTTAGGGACTCCTGTGGGCAGACCACCACTTTCCTCTCTCCTCACTTCTATCTTTGGTTGGACTCAACCCATGGAAGTGGTCACAGGACAGAGTGGCACTTTCCACTTTATAGTCACACAGAGAGCACAAGGCTAGCACCTAGTTTCACTGTCCACAGTGGGTTTCCACACACCGTGCCTGGGAATAGTGCAGGGCTTTAGCCTCATCTATTTTTCTGGCATCCCTAGGAAGCCTCAGACCTTGCCATCACAGCTGGCTGTCTGATCCCATTGACCATCTGAGCACCTATAAACCAGGTACTATGGCAGGCTTCTAAGAGTGTCCCTTTTGAGATCCGCTATTTCCAGTCCTTTGCAGGAGCCTTCTGCTACAACCTCCTTCCTCACTGCCCTATCTACAGCTCTGTCCCTGGGCCTTCAAAGTCTGTACATTGCCTACCTTCCAAAATGTGATCAGTTTTCTGCTTATAGAGTGGCACTATTTCTTTGACACCCACCCCCTTTGATTACTTCGGTGTTCACAGTGTTTTGATAATTCTCTAATTGTATTCATTGGGGCACAAATGTTCCATCCCCCTACACCTCCACCAGCTAGACTCCTCCTCCAAGCCCTCCACCCTGGGATTCTTTCCTGAATTTCTCTTTCTGTAGCTTCCTCAGTGGCAGGAATGGGACCAACTTCTATATTTGGATGGTATATCCTGCAGCTTGCCTAAATTTGTTGACTTCTAGCAAATGTTTTGGTAGAGTTACTTGCATTTTCTTTATTTGGTCTCCTTTTCTTTTTTTTTAGTGAGGGAGATGAGAGGGAGGGCCGGAGGAGAGGGAGAGAGAGAATCTCAGGCAGGCATCCACACCCAGCTCGGGTCCAAATGCCTGGCTCCATCTCACAACCCAGAAAATCATGACCTGATGTCTGAGTGCTCAAGTCTCTCACTGTAGTGACTGACCCTCCCTGGAACCCCTCTTTGGGGTTTTCTATACGGACTATCAGGTTATCTGCAAATAGTGACAGTCTGTCTTCTTCTTGGCCAATATAGAAACTTTGTTTCTTTCATTTGTCTCCTTGCTGTGGTTGGGACTTTCATTACTATGTTGAATAAAGGTTATGAGAATGAAAAAAATAAAAATAATAAAAGTTGAGAGTGTGAAAATGTTGCCTTATTCTTGACTTCAGGGCAGATGCTCTCAGGTAAAATTGTACCTGAAGGTTCTTCATAGGTGGCCTTGATTTTATATTTTCCTGTCTATTCCTTCTAATCTTACTTTGGGGAGGGTTTTGATCATGACTGGATGTCTTCCTTGGCCAGATGCTCTTTGGGGATCTCATGTAAGGAGCACATTGTTCTTATCCTTTCTTCTATTGATGTGATATATCCCATTGATTGATGTATGAAGATTGACCCATTCTGGCAACCCAGGAAGAAATCCCACTGGTGTGTGATGAATGATTGCTTTCATGTATTGGTTGCTTAAGCATGCTATTTCCTTGAGGATCTTTGCTGATGTGTTCCTCTGAGGCATGGGTCCTTTTTTTTTTTTTTTTTTTTTTTTTTTTTTTCTGTAGTGGTGTCTTTTGTAGTGGTGCCTTTGGTACTTCTGGCCTCCTAGAATGACTTCTGTATTGCTCCTTCCATTTCTCTTGCTTCTCATTGGAGAATAGGTATGAGCTCTTCCTGACATGTCTTGGATAGTTCCCCTGTGAAGCCATCTGGTCCCAGACTTTTGTTTTTTGGACATTCTTGCAGGATGGATTCCATTTCTATGCTGGTTACTGGTCTGTTCAAAGTTTGTATGACTTCTTTCAGTTTGCATCCTCCACATGTTTCTAGAAAATTTTCCATTTCTTCTCTGTTACCCAGTTTGTTAATATATCACTTTCATACTACTTCTTAGACCTAGTGATATTTCTGAAGTTGTGGGTGTTACCACTACTGTCTCCTTTGTGCTTTTATTAATTGCGTTCCCTTCTCTTATATTCTTCCTAACTGTACCTAGAAGGTTATCAATTTTATTAATTTTTCCAGAGAACTATTGCCTTGTTTCATTGATTGTCTCTATTGCTCTTTTAGGCCCTATATCACTTGTTTCTACTCTAATCTTTTTTTTCCCCCCTCTTTGTTTTCTCTTCCTTGTCAAACTCCTTTAGGTGAAAGTATAGTATGTTTTTTGTTTTTTAAGTGTGATTTTTCTTCTTGTGACAGGCCTGAATGGCTCTAGTGCTCCCTCTTCAAATTGCTTGAGTTGTATCCTAATAGTTTTGACTGTTGTGTTATCAATTGCATTCGTTTCAGGTTACTCGCCTTTTGGTTTTATTGAAATTCAAGTGAAGTTATCATGTGTATGATTAATTTCATATGTTGATTTTTGCGATTCATGGATTGCCCAGATCACCCAGTGATCTCTCCTAAGTGCCCATCATCCAATTGTTTCACCCCCCCCTCCCCTCTAGCAACCCTGAGTTTGTTCCTTAGAGTTAAGCATCTCTCATGTTTGGTCTTCATCACTGTTTTTGTCTTAGTTTCTTATAAGTGTTATTGTCTTAATTTCCCTTTCCCTCCCCAATGTTCACCAGTTTTTTTTTTTCTTAACTACAACTTATGACTGAAATCATATAGTGTTTGTTATTCTGTGATGGACTTAGACCAATTAACTTAATATCCTCTAGTTCCAGCCATGTCATTTCAAATGGTAATAATTCATCCTTTCTGATAGTCAATTAATATTCCATTTGTTATATGTGTGTGTATACACACACACACACACACACACTACATCCTCTTTTTCCATTCATCTGTCAGTGAACATCTGGGCTCTTTCTACAATTTGACTATTGTGGACATTGCTGCTGCATACATGTGCCCCTTTGAATCACTATATTTATATCCATTATTACCTAGTAGTGAAATTGCTGGGTCATAGAGTAGCTCTATTTTTAACTTTTTTTTTTAAAGGTTTTATTTGACAGAGTGATACAGTGAGAAAGGAAACACCAACAGGGCTGTGGGAGAGAGAAGCAGGCTTCTTGCTGGGCAGGGAGACCAATGTGGGGTTCCATCCCAGGATCCTGGATCATGACCTGAGCCAAAGATAGAAAATTAACTGAGTCATGCAGGTGCCTGTATTTTCAACTTCTTGAGGAACCTCCATAATGTTTTCCAGAGTGGCTTGCATTCCCATCAACACTGTAAGAAGTTTCCTCTTTCTCAACATCCTCAACAATATTTGTAATTTCCTCACTTGCTAATTTCAGCCATTTTGACTGGTGTGAGGTGATATCTCAATGTAGTTTGAGCTCTGTTCTCCTCGTGTTGAATAATGTACAGAATTTCTTCATGTCTATTAGTCTTCGGGTGTCTTCTTTGAAAAATATCTGCTCATGTCTGTTCATTTCTTGACTAGATTAGTTTTTGGGTGTTGAGATTGGTAAATTCAGTATACATTTTGGATACCAGACCTTTTTATCCGGGATGTCATTTGTGAGTATCTTCTCCCATTCTGTTAGTTGACTTTGAGGTTTTTTTTTTTAACTGTTTTCTTTGCTGTGCAGCATTTTTTAAAAAAATCTTGCTTAAATCCCAATAGTTTTTTTTTTTTGCTTTTCCCCCCATTGCCTATGGAGATGTGTCTGAGAAAATATTGTTGCAGCTAAGGTCCAAGAGATTTCAACCTGTATTCTTCTCTAGGATTTTGATTTCTGTCTTCTATGTAGGTCTTTCATCCATTTTGAGGGTTTTTTAAATTTTTATTTTATTTCTTCAGTATTCCAGCATTCATTGTTTATGAACTACATCCAGTGCTCCATGTAACCTCCTTAGTACCCACAACCAGGCTCCCCTAACCCTCTACCCCCTCCACAACCCTGTTTCTTTCTCAGAGCCTGCAGTCTTTCATGGGTCATCTCCCCTTCCAATTTCCCCCAATTCACTATTCCTCCATATTATTCCTTATGCTCCACAAGTGAGACCATACGATAATTGGTCTGCTCTCTCTGCTTGACTTATTTCACTCAGCATAATCTCTTCCAGTCCCATCCATATTGATACAAAAGTTGGGTATTCTTCCTTTCTGATGCAGGCATAATACTCCATAATATATATGGACCATATCTTCTTTATCTGTTCATCTCTTGAAGGGCATCTTGGCTCTTTCCACAGTATGGCACCTCTGGCCATTACTGTTATGAACATTGGGGTACAGACGGCCCTTCTTTTCACTACATCTCTATCTTTGGGGCAAATATATAGTAGTGCAATGGCAGGGTCATAGGGTAACTCTATTTTTAATTTCTTAAATTAATTCTACCAATCCAAATGCAAGGTATATCTTTCAATATATTTGTGTCACCTCCATTTTCATCTACCAATGTCTTACAGTTTAGGTCTCTATCCTTTCTTTGGATTGCTCAGTCTTTCTTTCTTGCATTTTATTTTTTTCATATTTTGTGTGCAATTTTAAATGGGATTGTTTACTTAGTTTCTCTTTCTGATAGTTAATAAATAGTATATAGAATACAAGTATCCTGCCATCATTTTACTGAATTCATAACTTAATTATAGTAGTATTCTCGTGGAGTCTTTAAGGTTTTTGCCTTTTGGTATTATGATAGTTGTAAACACTGGTAGCTTTATTTCACTTACAATTTGGCCTTTATTATTTTCTTTTCTGATTGCTTTGTCTGGGACCTCCAGTACTATGTTTAATAAAAGTGGTGAGAGGATCCTTGTATTTTTCCTGAATGTAGCCAAAAAGTTTCAAGTTTTAGTGTAATATTAGCTGTGGGCTTGTCATCCACAGCCTTTGCTGTGTTGAGGTACTGTCCCTCAGTATCAACTTTGTTGATTTTTTTTTTTGTGTCACAATTTGATTTTGGATTATATAAAACACTTTTCTGTCCTTTGAGATGATCGTGATTTTTGTCATCTTTTTTTAATGTGATCTCTTACATTGACTTGAAGATGTTGAACCATACCTGCAGCCCAGAATAAATCTCAACCTGATCATTTTACGTGATTCTTTTAATGTATTGCTTGATTTGATTTAATTTTGTTAAGTATTTTTGTACCTATATTTATCAGACATATTGGCTTGTAACCCATCTAACTTAATATATATATAAGTTGATAGTTTTTAAAAATTGCTTTTATTGGCCAAAACAGAGGGATGAGGTTGTAGGGCATCCTAAACTTGAGAGGAAACAAAGCACAAGTATTGGCTCATTTAATGTTAAACTGAAAAGGAAGTAATGTTTGTACAGGTATGTATAATATTTTAACAAATTGCTGAAGGTTTGATAAAAGTACTTGTAACATTATAAAACACATGGAACTAAAGACATAAAAGGAAGTTCAAATTTACTTGACACTTTTTCTGAATAAACCTCACTAAGTTAAAGCTCATAGGAGAAACGAGAGATCCCTCCTATGGAACAGTCTTTTTTTTTAAGATTTATTTTATTTTATTTTACTTATTTGAGAGAAAGGAGCAAGAGAGCATGAGAAGGGAGAGGTCAGAGAGAGAAGCAAACTCCCCGTTGAGCAGGGAGCCTGATGCAGGACTTGATTCCAGCCCTTCAGGATCATGACCTGAACCAAAGGCAGTCATCTGACCAATTGAATTGCACAGGCACCTCCGTGGAACAGTCTTAAAAGGCACACAAGTATCACTGAAGGAATGCCTGGACTCTTTTTAAAAAATTATAAACCCACTGAGGGAGAAACAACAAATGTTTTAACATTTGAAATAGTGAATCACTTAGAAGGGACAATGTAAGAGAAAATTACTCTAACTTTACAGAAGTGGAAAACCATCATACACTTAGACTTTGAAAAGTCTTATCTCACTGGTGGGATAAGATAGTGACAAAGGGGCCATTTGCAACAACAAACAGGCACTAATTTAAGGTTGAATATGAATCAGAAAAAAGAAGGAAAAACGCAGAGAACTTTTTCTCCAATCCCACAACTACCCCCTCTCAAATAAAGACTACCACGGATGACAGATGTTACTGCTGGGGAAAAAGCAAGAGAATTGAGAGAGATATCCAAGAATAAAAGAGCCTTGGTATAAGTCAGTGTTTTCAAAGGAGAAGTTAGTTCCGCCACTATATTAGAGCAAAACAAACGAAGGGAAAAACAATGAAGTGGCTAAAACAAACAGTATCATCATCACCCAATCACTCAAGCTGATAGGTAGAGATAGCTGACAGTCTCTACCATGGTGGAAAGGAGTAGTGGTGAGGGAGCACCCATCTTCCCCAGCTGTGCAAGATTCTGGTAAATAAACCCATGTCTTTTATTGGTATTAAAAAGGTCTGCCTGTTCTGTTACTCTTTTCAAAAAACCAACTTATTTTTATGATTTTTTCTATTTTATCCTCTATTTTGTTTGCCTCTACTCTTTCTTATTTCCTTTCAGTAGCTTGAGGTCAGTTTTCTCTTCTTTTTCAAGTTCCTGCTGTTACTGCTTTGAGATCTCTTTCTTTTTTTGAATATGAGAATTTACACCTTTAAATTTCCCTTTGAGCACTGCTATACAGTATTCCATCATTTTATTTTCATATCTACTCCTTCTCATTCACTTCCAAGTATTTTATACTTTCCCTAGTGATTTATTTTTTAAAATTTATTTATTTCACATACACATAGAGAACATGTGTGAGGGGAGGGGCAGAGTGAGAGAAATCCTCAAGCAAACTCCGCACTGAGTGTGGAGCCAGATTCAGGGCTTGATCCTATCACCCAGAGATTATGACCTGAGCTGAAATTAAGAGTTGGATGCTTAACAGACTGAGCTACTTAGGCACCTTCTAGGGATTTATTCTTAACCTATTGTTATTTAGGTGTCTGTTACTTATATCCACGTATTTCCTTTCTTTAGTGATTCTTAGCTTGATTCTATTCTGTTTAGAGAAAGTATTCGATATGAGTTTAATTTTACATACATTATGTGTAAAAAAATATTTATCTGTATAAAAATATTTTGTGTACAGAGGCATCTGGGTGGCTCAGTGGGTTAAGCCACTGCCTTTTGTTCCGGTCATGTTCTCAAGGTCCTGGGATCAAGTCCCACATGGGCCTTTCTGCACAGCAGGGATCCTGCATCCCCCACAGCCTGCCCCTCTGCCTGCCTACCTACCTACCTGTGATCTCTCTGTCAAATAAATGAGTAAAATCTTTAAAAAATACATTTTGTGTACAAAAACATTATGCTAAGTGAAAGAAGTCAGACATAATAGCTAAGTTATTGTATAATTCTTTCCATGATATATTTGAAAAATAGACAAATACACAAAGTCGAAGACTAGTGGTAACTACATCATGGAGAATGGGGAATGAAGAATTATTACTTAATCATTCTTAATCATTACTTAATCATTGTTTTCTGGATGGTGAACATGTTTTGAAACTAGAGGTAGATGGTAGTCCCACAATATTGTGAGTATGCTTAAATACTGCCAACCATATATTTTAAATTTTTTAGCCATTTGAATTAAAAATGGCTAATTTTGTGTTTTCACTTCAATAGAAAATATATATCTGAAGAATAGAAGATAAATGAAGGTATTTCTATTAGAGATAGTATATTTCCAGTTTTACTGGAAAAGCAGAGTTGAGATAATTTTTAAAAAGGGAAAAGTAGAAAGCATTTAAGCAAATATAATACTGATGAAATCACACACAGACTGTGAAGTTGTAAAAATATAGAAAAGATTGAGAAATTAAAAGGACACTCTTGCTTTGAGGATTTGGAGGCTTTATTTGGAATTTGTGTCCCAGGAGGCAGTGAAAAAGATTACATATTCCTAACTGGAAACTCAGATGATTTAGAAAATTACTGTTGAATATAGGATATAAGTTTAGGATATAAGAAAAGATAGACCTGTTTTAAGTTAAAAGTTTGAATATAACAGTTCTTATTAAAATTGTATGCATTGTCCTATTATCTTTTAATTATTTTTATTAGGTAGAGGAACATGCCATCACCACACAGAGAGTTTTCCAAGACCGACAATATCAGATTGATGCTGCAATTGTTCGTATAATGAAGATAAGGAAAACACTTAGCCACAGTGTACTTCTGTCAGAACTGTATAACCAGCTAAAATTTACACTGAAGGTAAACAGATCTATCAAAAAATTCAGTGACATTGAGTACTTTTAAATAAATCAATTTTATAAAGTAATTTTAAATAAAAATTTATGTATAATGTGAGTTAAGTACTGTGTGTTAATGTGATTATCACAGTGAGTAGAAAACAGGACTTATGTCCCTCTTTTGTTATACTTTACTGTATTAAATTATTGATTTGTATCAATTTTTCAAACAGAAACAATAAATTTGAACATTTTAAAAAGTAACAGCAGAAAAAAATCAACTTTATGATCCAATTTTAAATATTTCCACTGTACCTCCCATGATTTAAAGGCTCCTCCATTATGTATCTCCTTTAGATAATACAGGAATTGCCTTTATTCCCATTGCTTATGTGTAATTGAATACTTCACAATTAGCAAAGAGGCCTTTGATCTCATTAGGAGATT
Source organism: Mustela putorius furo (assembly GCF_011764305.1). NCBI lineage: Eukaryota > Metazoa > Chordata > Mammalia > Carnivora > Mustelidae > Mustela > Mustela putorius. The sequence goes on along the minus strand of NW_025422312.1, from coordinate 14,008 downwards.
CCTTTCTCTGTCTTTGCCTCTTATAAGGATTGATCTTGATGACATTTAAATATTACAATCTACCAAATTATATAGCAATATTTGACAAATTATTTCTTGCTATCATTTTAATATAATTTTTTATTTTTTATAAACATATATTTTTATCCCCAGGGGTACAGGTCTGTGAATCATTTTAAAATATAGAGAGGTTTTTTTAAAAAACACTGTTTACAGTTATTGTGTTCGGTTCTTATAGCTTTGGCTTTCGAATAAAATTTTTGAGGTAATATTAAAAATTTCAAGCAACTAATAATGACTCATTGAACACTTTATCAAAAACTGGTGATGTACTATATGTTGGCTAACTGCACCTAATAATAATAGTAATCTTATAAATGAAAAGATATTTTTAAAAAGTTAAAATTTCAAAAAAATTCAAGTATTTTCCCGCATTTCTTCTTTGAAATAAAGTGAAAAATTGTTAATAGCTTTATATATCCTAAATGATCAAAATATAGTTTCTACAGGACATGTCAATTTCTAGACTGTTTATGGACTGGCTTATAAAGTCTGGAAACTATTAACTAGGATTTCTTTTTTTTTTTTTTTTCTCAGTTAGCTAGGATTTCAATTGCATTTTATTTCATCTCTTTCTATTTTGTGACTCTTGGCAAGTTTACATAATATGTTTTATCTTAGCTTCCTCATGGAAAATAATAATTTTAATTAACAATTTATTCTAGTGTTATTAAGACAAGAGAGTAATCAAAGTATAGTAAAGTGCTAAGGAAATTCTAGCTAGGCTGCTACATTATCCTTGTTGTACTCCTGATTTTTTAAATTTAAAAACTGTTTTTTCTCTGAGGAAAAATTAAAAAAAAAAAGAAACACAAAATTTTGAAATCTTTCCATGTTCTTTTCTCATGGCTCAGTTGGTGCTTGTTGTGCTTTAGTAAATTATGGAATTACTTTCCTTAATGTGCATTATAGTCAGTGCGATCTCTATGTCCTAACTAAATGTGTGCCTAATAGAAACATTTGTGCCTAAGGTATTAACTGTCTTCTGCATTTTAGAGCCTTTGATATATGGTAGTGGTTAATAATGAATATAACTGCTTTTTCTCTGCATTGTTATTAAAGAAATTGAAGGTATGATTTTTTAAACTTTTATTCTATTCCTTATGTAATAGTTATGCTTTAATCTTATTTTGTACTTTCCTTATGCGTATCTAGGTTTCATGGTATTAATTTCCTTTAGTTAAGAAATTTATTGTTTCCTGAGAAATATAGATAATAAAGTATAATATATAAAATGTAATCATTTGGTATTTTTTGCATTTGAGGAAAGAATAGGAAATACTGTGATATCAGTTTCACTAACCCTAATAATTTACTTTGTTTTGTAGCCTTCTGATCTGAAGAAGAGAATAGAATCCTTAATTGACAGAGACTACATGGAAAGAGATAAAGAAAATCCAAACCAGTACAAGTATATTGCATGAAGCTCTGGCATTAATTTGAATATCTGACACTATGCCTACTTTTTGTAGGTGCCTCACGGTCTTGTTAATTGATTAAAATATTGTACTGATATTGGGTTAAAACAACGCATTAAAAGTACAGATGCAGAATGAAAATTTTCATCAGCATTCTCTGTTAATGTATACAATTTTCTGAATGACAGTTTTTAATATATTTACAGTGCACTTAATGATCTGAAACTTTATGGAATATTTCATACAGTTCACTCTCTATTGTTCATTCCAGTATAGTTCATATTCATTGCATGTAATGTGTATTAGTTTAATAAAGAACAAGTTTCATGTAGAGGAACCTAGAAACAAACACATTTAAGTGTAAAATGCCAAGATTAATTATATGTCTGGATGGTTTAAATTCTGTATGAACTTAGGAATTAATACGACTTATTTGTCCTTATGTTGGTTTTCCTGGCAAAATTAGTCATGTAATAATGAAAAACATGTAATAGCACAGTATGTAATAAATCTAAAAACTTACATATATTAAAAATCATTTTAGACATATTTATTTATTTTTAAATTTCAGACATCTTTAAAATAATTTACTTCAGTTACAACACACGTATATATATAAAATTGTGGCAAAATATAATTTGAAATTTACCATCTTAACTTTTTATTTTATTACAAATTTTGGCTTATTTTTTATTTTGTGTAAAAATAGGTATGACTATCACTATCTTTTCAGGTTCTCATTTGTATGGAATTTGTTTTCTATCTTTTGATTTTTAGCATGTGTGTGTCCTTAGATAACAATATTTCTTTTTAGTAGTGTATAGCTAGAAACTATCTTTTAATTAGGAAATTCAAGTCATATACATCTAAAGTAATTAGAGGTATAAAATACTATTGCTCTTTTTTTTTTATTTGTTCTCCCTTTCCTTCCTTCTGCTTTCTCTTGTGTTTGACAGATTTTTTTTGTAGTAGAATATTTTCATTCCCTTCTCATTTCTTTTTCAGCATATTTCCAAAAGCTTTTGCTTCCTTTCATTGTCCTTTCAAATGTGAACTCCCATCAGCATTTTGTATACCATATCAGGTGGAGAACTTCATCTTTTGAATACTGGCAATGCCTTAACTTCTCAATGTTAGATATAAAGTTTTTAGTAGTTAGCATTTTTCTATCAGCACCTTAATATATCATCCCACTCCTTCTAAACTACAAGATTTCTGTTCTGCAGTCTGCTAATATCCTAAGAGTATTATGCTTGTTAAACTAATTTTTAAAGAATTATTTATTTGAGAGAGAGAGAAAGAGAAACGAGAGTGAGCGCACATGAGTGGGAAAGGTCAGAGGGAGAAGCAGACCCCCCGGGTGAACAGGAAGCCTGATGAGGGACTCCATCCCAGGACTCCAGGATCATGATCCAAGCTGAAGGCAGTCGCTTAACCAACTGAGCCACCCAGACTCCCCCAAACAGTATGCTTATATGTGAGAAATTGCTTTTATCTTGGAGCTTTCAGGATAGTCTTTGTCTTTTGTGTGTCTTTGGACAGTTTGCTTATGATACATGTTGATAGGTGTGTGGGACTTATCCTGGTTGGAGTTCTATGAAATATTGAGTTTTTTGTTTGTTTGTTTGTTTTTTAAAGGTTTCATTCATTTATTTGACAGAGGGAGACCAAACGTAGGCAGAGAGGCAGGCAGAGAGAGAGAGGAGGAAACAGGCTCCTTGAGAGCCTGATGCGGGACTCGATCCCAGGACCCCGGGACCATGACCTGAGCCGAAGGGAGGGGCTTAACCCACTGAGCCACTCAGGCGCCCAGAGTTTTTAATGTTAATTTCTCTCATGTTTGGGGGATTTTTTGGCCATTTCTTCAAATACTTAAATTCCACTTATTTCATTGGTGACTTCCATAATATATATTTTGTTCTACTTAATGGTGTCCCATTTTTCTTTTAGATATCCTCCATTTCCTTCATTCTTTTTTTTTTTTTTTTTCATCTCTGCCTCAGTAATTTCAGGGTTCTTATTCTGAGTTCATTTTTCTCTTCTCAGTACACATATATTTGGAAATAATTGGTAATGTTACCTATCTTTTGGTGATGGTTAATTTGAAAAAAAAATGTACGTTAAAAAAATGATTACTGCAGTATCTAGGTCATGTTCACCATGATAACAAATAGGACAGTTTTTGTCTTATGAGAGTTTTTAAGATTTACTCTATTAGCATATATAGTAAAGCATTGTTAACTGTAATCACCATGCTGTACATTAAGTCCACAGGATTTATTTTATCAGTAGAAGTTTTTCTGTAGAAGTTTTATCATTAGAAGTTTTACTCTTGACCACCTTCACCCATTTCATTCCCCACCTGAAATACTACATTCAGCAACCACCAGTGTATTCTCTAGGAGTTTGTGAGTTTTTTTTTCTTTCTTATTTTCCTTTTAAAGTTTAAGTGTAACTTAGGTAATACAGAATTTGCTTTTCTCAGCTTAACTTAGCACAATGCTCTAACGATCCATTTTGTTGTCACAAAAAGTCAGGTTTTCCTTATTTTTTTTTATAACAGTAAAATAAAACTAATATGTTATATACATTTACTTTTATACATATATTTTGCAAGTGGCTGTTCAGTTTTTCTAATACCATTCATTGAAGAGATTATTTTGTCCTTAATACATACTTTTGGCTCCTTTTTTGTAAATCAGTTGAAAAAAATATATGTACAAAGGCGACAAGATGGCGGGGGAGTAGGAGGAGGCGCCTTTTCAGCCTCTACCCCAAAGTGAGCTGATTACCTACCAAAGAACTCTGATCACCCATCAAATCAGCCTGAGATCAGAACTATACACATCTGGTGCTGAATTAGGCACAAATAAGTCAGCTGCAAAAGACTGGGAGCAGGGGACAACAGTCGAAAAGGACTGCTGCCACGAGCAAGTCCACAGTCTCACCTTTATTGGATAGAAAACTATAGCCAACAGAAGGACTGATGAAGGTCAAATGTTAATCCTGTCTTGCAGACAAGCGAGAAGGAGGATAAAGTTTATAGTTAACCAAGCACTTTCAAAGGACTCATCTAACAATGAGCACTTCTGGGAAGAGAAAGGAGCGATAACGAAAAAGGGAAGCAGGCGGTTTTCGTTCCACCCTGAGCTGACCCTGCGTTCCTGGGTGCAGGCGGCGTTCCACCCTGGGCGGGCTGGGCGTTCTGGGCTGCCCGGCTTCTGTGAAGGGGTGGTGCTCTGCCCTGAGTGAGCCAGGCATCCCCAGCTGCCCAGCTTCATGGTTGTACATCGTCCTCCCCAAACACCTGTTGCCAGTATATGCATTTCTTAAGGCCATATCTAAATGTGCTTGGCAACTAGTAAAATCCTCCAGGGGTTACAGTTTAAGTAACAAATTGTTCTGAAGGGCAGCAGCAGTCTGGATCTCTACAGGGGCAGAAGACACCAGTGGGAAGGTAAAGCGGAGTGGGAAAGGCGGACTGATATCAGAAGATAAACAAAAGGGGGAGGGAGCCACCAGAGGCGATCGGTTGGAAAGTAATACCCCAATATGAGCGAGAGTGCCCTGCGTCTGGGGACCAGCATTAACTTGTAGACTGGTTGAAAGCACTCCAAAAGAGCAAAGGATCACGGGGGGAAACTGGGAATCAGGGCGGCTAGAGACAGGGGCTTAAGTCCCCGTCCCAGGACAGCCTCCCCTGGCGCTGAGGCAGAGAGAGTGTGGTGGTCCCTAAGCCGCCAGCGCACCCCAGAATGCATGGGTTCTAGCTCCTGTGAGGGGATGGGAGCCACGCAGGTCGGCAGAACCACAGGCCCTACTACAAGGCCTGATATACGCGTGCACATCCCTTATGCTCCTCTGAGAGCTACAAAGTCCCGTCCAGCACTCTTTGACTTGCACCATTGTTTGAGAGCCTAAGCCGTGCGCTCCAAACTCTCCCCTGACAGAGGTGCGCAAAAGCCCAGCCTGATGCTTTCAGACCTGCACCCCATTCTCAGTGCCTGAGGCGCAAACGACCCATAGCCGCCCCAGAAAGAGGTGCTCACAAGCCGGGCACTCTTAGACCCAGCATAGCCGTCCCTGAAAGAGGTGCTCGCAAGCTGGGCACTCTTAGACCCAGCAAGACCAGGCACTCCCAGCTTGGGCCAGCGGGAAAATCTCAGTGTGCAATTTCTGCTGGGAACCTCTCTGGTGGTCGGGAGTTCCCAGACAGCTGCCACTGCCTTGGCTTTGGGTACAAGCAAAAGATCCTGCATCCCCAGGGTCTGCAACTTGGAACCTGTTCTGCCAGCCACCAAGGGGGAACTTAGGCTCTGCACCCAGCCTGAGGCTTCTCTCTGAGAGGGAGATCAGGGTGTGGTTTGTTTTCCTCTAAAACCACAAAAACCATCAAAAGCGGTCAAGGTGACAGAAAAAAAAAAAAAAGTGAACAAAAATAAAAACCACCAGAGAAAAAAAGCCTGAAGAAAACCAGTTTCCTCAGAGCCCACCCCCTTAAGGGGGTCAGGAAGACTTAACTCAGGAAACATCAATGACTGACAACCCACGTGGCAGGCCCCTCCCCCAGAAAACAAATCAAGAAAGAAAAAAAAAAAAAAGGAGGGAAAAAAAAGGACTACAAGAGAACAACCACTACTTCATAGGAAAACTTTTATTGTTCACTCATTCCCACTATTCTGGTTTGGTTTTTTGTTGTTGTTGTTGTTGTTGTTTTTTACACATAGGTAATTTTTTTTAACCTATTTACCATCACAGCGAGCTGTACAGTACATCATATTCTTTTTTTTTAAATTTTTTATTTTTTATAAACATTCCATAATACCCTTCTAACCTGAACTTTTTGATACATACACCTGTGTTTTTCTTTTTTTTTTTTTTTTAATTTTTTATTTTTTTATAAACATATATTTTTATCCCCAGGGGTACAGGTCTGTGAATCACCAGGTTTACACACTTCACAGCACTCACCAAATCACATACCCTCCCCAATGTCCATAATCCCACCCCCTTCTCCCAAACCCCCTCCCCCCGGCAACCCTCAGTTTGTTTTGTGAGATTAAGAGTCACTTATGGTTTGTCTCCCTCCCAATCCCATCTTGTTTCATTTATTCTTCTTCTACCCACTTAAGCCTCCATGTTGCATCACCACTTCCTCATATCAGGGAGATCATATGATAGTTGTCTTTCTCTGCTTGACTTATTTCGCTAAGCATGATACGCTCTAGTTCCATCCATGTTGTTGCAAATGGCAAGATTTCATTTCTTTTGATGGCTGCATAGTATTCCATTGTGTATATATACCACATCTTCTTGATCCATTCATCTGTTGATGGACATCTAGGTTCTTTCCATAGTTTGGCTATTGTGGACATTGCTGCTATAAACATTCGGGTGCATGTGTCCCTTTGGATCACTACATTTGTATCTTTAGGGTAAATACCCAATATGCAATTGCTGGGTCATAGGGCAGTTCTATTTTCAACATTTTGAGGAACCTCCATGCTGTTTTCCAGAGTGGCTGCACCAGCTTGCATTCCCACCAACAGTGTAGGAGGGTTCCCCTTTTCTCCGCATCCTCGCCAGCATCTGTCATTTCCTGACTTGTTGATTTTAGCCATTCTGACTGGTGTGAGGTGATATCTCATTGTGGTTTTGATTTGTATTTCCCTGATGCCGAGTGATATGGAGCACTTTTTCATGTGTCTGTTGGCCATCTGGATGTCTTCTTTTTGCAGAAATGTCTGTTCATGTCTTCTGCCCATTTCTTGATTGGATTATTTGTTCTTTGGGTGTTGAGTTTGCTAAGTTCTTTATAGATTCTGGACACTAGTCCTTTATCTGATATGTCGTTTGCAAATATCTTCTCCCATTCTGTCAGTTGTCTTTTGATTTTGTTAACTGTTTCCTTTGCTGTGCAAAAGCTTTTGATCTTGATGAAATCCCAGTAGTTCATTTTTTTCCCTTGCTTCCCTTGCCTTTTGCGTTGTTCCTAGGAAGATGTTGCTGCGGCAGAGGTCGAAGAGGTTGCTGCCCGTGTTCTCCTCAAGGATTTTGATGGATTCCTTTCGTACATTGAGGTCCTTCATCCATTTTGAGTCTATTTTTGTGTGTGGTGTAAGGAAATGGTCCAATTTCATTTTTTTCTGCATGTGGCTGTCCAATTTTCCCAGCACCATTTATTGAAAAGGCTGTCTTTTTTTTTTCATTGGACATTCTTTCCTGCTTTTGTCGAAGATTAGTTGACCATAGATTTGAGGGTCTATTTCTGGGCTCTCTATTCTGTTCCATTGATCTATGTGTCTGTTTTTGTGCCAGTACCATGCTGTCTTGATGATGACAGCTTTGTAATAGAGCTTGAAGTCCGGAATTGTGATGCCACCAACGTTGGCTTTCTTTTTCAATATCCCTTTGGCTATTCGAGAGTCTTTTCTGGTTCCATATAAATTTTAGAATTATTTGTTCCATTTCTTTGAAAAAGATGGATGGTACTTTGATAGGAATTGCATTAAATGTGTAGATTGCTTTAGGTAGCATAGACATTTTCACAATATTTATTCTTCCAATCCAGGAGCATGGAACATTTTTCCATTTCTTTGTGTCTTCCTCAATTTCTTTCATGAGTACTTTATAGTTTTTTCTGAGTATAGATTCTGTGTCTCTTTGGTTAGGTTTATTCCTAGGTATCTTATGGTTTTGGATGCAATTGTAAATGGGATTGACTCCTTAATATCTCTTTCTTCTGTCTTGCTGTTTGGTGTAGAGAAATGCAACTGATTTCTGTGCATTGATTTTATATCCTGACACTTTACTGAATTCCTGTATAAGTTCTAGCAGTTTTGGAGTGGGAGTCTTTTTGGGTTTTTCCACATATAGTATCATATCATCATCTGCGAAGAGTGATAATTTGACTTCTTCTTTGCCGATTTGGATGCCTTTAATTTCCTTTTGTTGTCTGATTGCTGAGGCTAGGACCTCTAGTACGATGTTGAATAGCAGTGGTGATAATGGACATCCCTGCCGTGTTCCTGACCTTAGCGGAAAAGCTTTCAGTTTTTCTCCATTGAGAATGATATTTGCGGTGGGTTTTTTCATAGATGGCTTTGATGATATTGAGGTATGTGCCCTCTATCCCTACACTTTGAAGAGTTTTGATCAGGAAGGGATGTTGTACTTTGTCAAATGCTTTTTCAGCATCTATTGAGAGTATCATATGGTTCTTGTTCTTTCTTTTATTGATGTGTTGTATCACATTGACTGATTTGCGGATGTTGAACCAACCTTGCAGCCCTGGAATAAATCCCACTTGGTCGTGGTGAATAATCTTTTTAATGTACTGTTGAATCCTATTGGCTAGTATTTTGTTTGAGAGTATTTTCGCATCTGTGTTCATCAAGGATATCGGTCTATATAGCTCTCTTTTTTTGGTGGGATCCTTGTCTGGTTTTGGGATCAAGGTGATGCTGGCCTCATAAAAATGAGTTTGGAAGTTTTCCTTCCATTTCTATTTTTTTGGAACAGTTTCAGGAGAATAGGAATTAGTTCTTCTTTAAATGTTTGGTAGAATTCCCCCCCCCGGGAAGCCGTCTGGCCCTGGGCTTTTGTTTGTTTGGAGATTTTTAATGACTGTTTCAATCTCCTTACTGGTTATGGGTCTGTTCAGGCTTTCTATTTCTTCCTGGTTCAGTTGTGGTAGTTTATATGTTTCTAGGAATGCATCCATTTCTTCCAGATTGTCAAATTTATTGCCGTAGAGTTGCTCATAGTATGTTCTTATAATAGTTTGTATTTCTTTTCTTTGGTGTTAGTTGTGATCTCTCCTCTTTCATTCATGATTTTATTTATTTGGGTCCTTTCTCTCTTCTTTTTTTGATAAGTCGGGCCAGGGGTTTATCAATTTTATTAATTCTTTCAAAGAACCAGCTCCTAGTTTCGTTGATTTTGTTCTATTGTTTTTTTTGGTTTCTATTTCATTGATTTCTGCTCTGATCTTTATGATTTCTCTCTCTCCTGCTGGGCTTAGGGTTTCTTTCTTGTTCTTTCTCCCAGCTCCTTTAGGTGTAGGGTTAGGTTGTGTACCTGAGACCTTTCTTGTTTCTTGAGAAAGGCTTGTACCGCTATATATTTTCCTCTCAGGACTGCCTTTGTTGTGTCCCACAGATTTTGAACCGTTGTATTTTCATTATCATTTGTTTCCATGATTTTTTTTTCAATTCTTCTTTAATTTCCCGGTTGACCCATTCATTCTTTAGAAGGATACTGTTTAGTCTCCATGTATTTGGGTTCTTTCCAAACTTCCTTTTGTGGTTGAGTTCTAGCTTTAGAGCATTGTGGTCTGAAAATATGCAGGGAATGATCCCAATCTTTTGATACCGGTTGAGTCCTGATTTAGGACCGAGGATGTGATCTATTCTGGAGAATGTTCCATGTGCACTAGAGAAGAATGTGTATTCTGTTGCTTTGGGATGAAATATTCTGAATATATCTGTGATGTCCATCTGGTCCAGTGTGTCATTTAAGGCCTTTATTTCCTTGCTGATCTTTTGCTTGGATGACCTGTCCATTTCAGTGAGGGGAGTGTTAAAGTCCCCTACTATCATTGTATTATTGTTGATGTGTTTCTTTGATTTTGTTATTAATTGGTTTATATAGTTGGCTGCTCCCCCACACATTGGGGCATAGATATTTAAAATTGTTAAATCTTCTTGTTGGACAGACCCTTTGAGTATGATATAGTGTCCTTCCTCATCTCTTATTATAGTCTTTGGCTTAAAATCTAATTGATCTGATATAAGGATTGCCACTCCTGCTTTCTTCTGATGTCCATTTAGCATGGTAAATTCTTTTCCACCCCCCTCACTTTAAATCTGGAGGTGTCTTCGGGCTTAAAATGTGTTTCTTGGAGGCAACATATAGATGGGTTTTTGTTTTTTTTTTTATCCATTCTGATACCCTGTGTCTTTTGACAGGGGCATTTAGCCCATTCACATTCAGGGTAACTATTGAGAGATATGAATTTAGTGCCATTGTATTGCCTGTAAGGTGACTGTTACTGTATATGGTCTCTGTTCCTTTCTGATCTACTACCACTTGTAGGCTCTCTCTTTGCTTAGAGGACCCCTTTCAATATTTCCTGTAGAGCTGGTTTGGTATTTGCAAATTCTTTCAGTTGTTGTTTGTCCTGGAAGCTTTTAATCTCTCCTTCTATTTTCAATGATAGCCTAGCTGGATATAGTATTCTTGGCTGCATGTTTTTCTCGTTTAGTGCTCTGAAAATATCATGCCAGCTCTTTCTGGCCTGCCAGGTCTCTGTGGATAAGTCAGCTGCCAATCTAATATTTTTACCATTGTATGTTACAGACTTCTTTTTTCCCGGGCTGCTTTCAGGATTTTCTCTTTGTCATTGAGACTTGTAAATTTTACTATTAGGTGACGGGGTGTGGGCCTATTCTTATTGATTTTGAGGGGCATTCTCTGAACCTCCTGAATTTTGATGCTCGTTCCCTTTTGCCATATTGGGGAAATTCTCCCCAATAATTCTCTCCAGTATACCTTCTGCTCCCCTCTCACTTTCTTCTTCTTCTGGAATCCCAATTATTCTAATGTTGTTTCGTCTTATGGTGTCACTTATCTCTCGAATTCTCCCCTCGTGGTCCAGTAGCTGTTTGTCCCTCTTTTGCTCAGCTTCTTTATTCTCTGTCATTTGGTCTTCTATATCACTAATTCTTTCTTCTGCCTCATTTATCCTAGCAGTTAGAGCCTCCATTTTTGATTGATTGCACCTCATTAATAGCTTTTTTTTGTTTCACCTTGGTTAGATTTTAGTTCTTTTATTTCTCCAGAAAGGGCTTTTATATCTCTCTCGAGAGGGTTTCTCTAATATCTTCCATGCCTTTTTCGAGCCCGGCTAGAACCTTGAGAATTGTCATTCTGAACTCTAGATCTGACATATTACCGATGTCTGTATTGATTAGGTCCCTAGCCTTCGGTACTGCCTCTTGTTCTTTTTTTTTGTTGTGTTGAATTTTTACGTCTTGTCATTTTGTCCAGATAAGAGTAAATGAAGGGGCAAGTAAAATACTAAAAGGGTGGCAACAACCCCAGGAAAATATGCTTTAACCAAATTAGAAGAGATCCAAAATCGTGAGTGGGGAGAAAGGGGATAAAAAGAGGTTCAAAAAGGAAAAAAAAAGAAAAAAAAAAAAAAAAAAAAAAGAAAAAAAAAAAAAAAAAAGAAAAGAATTTTTAAAAAAAGAAAACACCTAAGAAAAATGTAAAAAAAAATATATATATATATATAGAGATAAACTAGTAAAAAAAAAATCGTTAAAAAAGAAAAAGGTAACAGTTAAAAAAAAAAAATTTTACCCCGAAGGCGAGAAAAAAAAAAAAAAAAAAAAGAAAAAAATTAAATTAACTGCAAGACTAAAAAAAAATCACAGGAAAAAAGCCATGAGTTCCGTGCTTGGCTTTCTCCTCCTCTGGAATTCTGCTGCTCTCCTTGGTATTGAAACCCGCACTCCTTGGTAGGTGAACTTGGTCTCGGCTGGCTGGATTTCTTGTTGATCTTCTGGGGGAGGGGCCTGTTGTAGTGATTCTCAAGTGTCTTTGCCCCAGGCGGAATTACACCGCCCTTACCCGGGGCCGGGGTGAGTAAATCCGCTCGGGTTTGCTTTCAGGAGCTTTTGTTCCCTGAGCGCTTTCCGTAGAGTTCCAGAGGACGGGAATACAAATGGCGGCCTCCTGGTCTCCGGCCCGGAGGAGCCGAGAGCCCAGGGCCCCACTCCTCAGTGCGCCCTCAGACAGCGCCCAGTTACTCTCCCGTCTGCCTGACCTCCGGCCCGCGCTCCGAGCTCACCGAGCCTGCGACCGGTTCAAGGTAACACGGAGCTGCGAGCTTACTGTCAGCTCTGTCTCTGTAGCCGGCTTTTTCCCGTTCCAATACCCGCAAGCTCTGCGACACTCAGACACCCCCGATCCTTCTGTGACCCTGCGGGACCTGAGGCCACGCTGACCCCGCGTGGGCTTCGCCCCGGTTTAGCCTCAGCTATCTAGCTGATCTCCAGCTAGCTGAAGCAGTCTCAGCTTGCTACTTCTCCGCCCATCTTGACTCCTCCCCCCCCTGTGTTTTTTTCCTTTTGTATTTTTAATTTTTTGAACTCCTTTTTTAAAATTTTAGTTTAGTCTAGTTTATTCCTTTTTATTCTTATCCTCTAATATTCATATAGAGTTAACTTCAAACTAATCCCCTTCCCCAATCAATACTACCCCTATAGGTAAACGAATTTTTAATCCCCTTTATCTTAGGAAAGTTGAATCCTTAAAAAAAATATCAAGATACATCCAGGAAGAATCAAAACAAACCTTCCTCACACACGACTGAGAATTTATAACCACTCTCCCATCTTCTTCCACCACTGTGTTTCTGTGTTTTTGTGTTTATCCTGATAGCATATAAAGCTTACACTTGGGGTTCTTTCTGATGAGGTTGCTTCCTTTATTTGCATATATTATATATTTCTCTTGTCATATACTTATTTTGCAGTCTTTTTGTTTGTCTCTTTTTGTTTGTCTACTTCATAAATCTCACCTTGGGGCCCATCTGGGCTGACCCTTCTCTTTCATCTTCCCTTTCTTCTTTCCTCTCTCTCTCTCTCTCTCTCCTCTTCTCTTTTCTTTTCTGTTGTCTCTCGTTTGAGAGGGGAATCCTGGTTGCTCAGAAGTGTTCCAGGGTGCACCTTGACTGCACCACAGTTGATATATCCAGCTACATCTGTTCAGTTCATCTCCCCACCAAAATGACTAGGAGGAGGAAGGCCCAACAGAAGAAAAATACAGAGGATGGACCTTCTTTCAACAGAGCTATCTACATAGACAATATGTCAGAAAGAGAATCAGGCTAACAATATCCAGGCAATAGCTAGGTTGGGATAAATCCATGGATGACCAAAAGGAATTGATTAGGGCTGAACTGAAAGTGACCAGACAGGATGTTCACAACAGTTTAGGGCGGAGCTTAAACAAGGCTAACCAGGGATGAGGTTCAACAATTCTCTTAATGAGTTCTAATCTAATCTAAATTCTCCCAAGCTAGGGTAACTGGGACAGAGATAGAATCTAGGGAATCTGGAGGACAAACAAAGGGAAAGTAGATCAGGAGGAAGCCTGGTACAAACAGCTTAGAAATCATGAATACAGAACAGGCAAATAATGATGGCAGAAAAGCGGTCCCAACATCAGAATAATGGAATCCCTGAAGGGAGTAGACATAAGTCCTAGAATTATAGTTGAGCAAGTCTTCATGAAAATGTTCCCACCAATTTCGTGCATGGAACCAGCGTTTTCATGTACTGAGGCTGACATTCGGGTGAACCCAAGATTTACATTCAAAAAACATCACGGACGCCTGACAGTCAGATGCGGAATTATCGTTGTAGGTATAATCTCTAAAGCCAGCCAGGCAAAGAGGTACTCCTTACTTCCCGAGGGACGCCCATCAAGAATAAATGTCCAGAGCTGTCCACAGAGAC
>NW_025422311.1:0-9498 GCF_011764305.1 Mustela putorius furo | reverse complement strand
TAAGTCCCCGTCCCAGGACAGCCTCCTGGCGCTAAGGCAGAGAGAGTGTGGTGGTCCCTAAGCCGCCAGCGCACCCCAGAATGCATGGGTTCTAGCTCCTGTGAGGGGATGGGAGCACGCAGGTCGGCAGAACCACAGGCCCTACTACAAGGCCTGATATACGCGTGCACATCCCTTATGCTCCTCTGAGACCAACAAAGTCCCGTCACAGCACTATTTGCACTTGCACCATTTTGTTGAGAGCCTAAGCCTGTGTGCGCTCCAAACTCTCCCCGACAGAGGTGCGCAAAGCCCAGCCTGATGCTTCAGACCGCACCCAATTTCAGTGCATGAGGCGACAATAACCACCATATCCGACCCCAGCAAGAGGTGCTCACAAGCCGGGCACACTCTTAGACAAGCATAGCAGTACCTGAGCAAAGAGGTGCTCGCAAGTGGGGCCACTCTTAGACCCAAGCAAGAACAGGCACTCCAGCTTGGGACCAGCGGCGGAAAATTCTCAGTGTTGCAATTTTCTGCTTGGAAATTATCTGGTGGTAGGGCTTCGGAGCTGCCCAAACAGCTGCCACTGCCATGTTGATTTGGGTTATAAGCAAAAAATCCTGCAATTCCCCAGGGACCGAAACTGGGAAACTAACTCTGCCAGTGGCTTTAAGGGGGCATTTATTTGGGATTGCCAGCCAGACTGAGGCTTCTCTCTGAGAGGGGAGGGTCAGGGGTGCAGTTGCTTTCCTCTAAACCACAAAACAAACCTCAAAAGGACTGGTCAAGGCAAGAGAGAAAAACAAAAAAAAAGTGAACAAATTATTAAAAACCCCCAGAGGAACAAAAAAGCCTGAAGAAAACCAAGGTTCCTGAAGAGCCCACCACCTTAGAAGGAAGGCAGGCGGACCTTAACTCAGAGAAAAATCAATTGACGGAAAAACAAATGTGGGCATGCCCCATCCCCCAGGAAACAAATTCAGGAAAGAAAAGAAAAAAAAAAGGAGGGACAAAAGAAAGGACTAGATAGAACACCACACTACTAAGTCATAGGACAAATTTTATGGTTCACTCATTACCACTTTTGGTTTGGTTTTTTGTTGTTGTTGTGTTGTTGTTTTTTTACACATAGGGAATTTTTTGTAACAATTTACCATCACAGAGAGGTGTACAGTACATCATTATTCTTTTTTTTAAATTTTTTATGTTTTATAAACATTTCCATACACCCTTCTAACCCTGAACTTATTGATTACATACACCTGTGTTTTTTTTTTTTTTTTTTTTTTTAATTTTTTATTTTTTTATAAACATATATTTCTCCCCCAGGGGGTACAGGTCTGTGAATCCACCCAGGTTTACACACTTACCAGCACTAACCCAAATCAACATACCCTCCCCAATGGTCCATAATCCCTACCCCTTTCGCCCAAACCCCCTCCCCCCGGCAACCCTCAAGTTTGTTTTGTGAGATTAAGAGTCACTTATGGTTTGTCTCCCTCCCAATCCCATCTTGTTTCATTTATTTCTTCTTCTACCCACTTAAGCCTCCATGTGCATCACACTTCCTCCTATATCAGGGAGATCATATGATAGTTTTGTCTTTCTCTGCTTGACTTCTTTCGCTAAGCATGATACGCTCTAGTTCCATCCATGTTGTTGCAAATGGCAAGATTTCATTTCTTTTGATGGCTGCATAGTATTCCATTGTTGGATATATACCACATCTTCTGATCCATTCATCTGTGATGGACATCTAGGTTCTTTCCATAGTTTGGCTATTGTGGACATGTGCTGCTGGCATAAACGACAGACATTCGGGCATTGCAGTGGTCCCTCCAGCATCTGTCATTTCCTGACTTGTTGATTTTAGCCATTCTGACTGTGTGTGAGGTGATATCTCATTGTGGTTTTGATTGTATTTCCCTGATGCCGAGTGATATGGAGCACTTTTTCATGTGTCTGTTTCGCCATCTGGATGTCTTCTTTGCAGAAATGTCTGTTCATGTCTTCTGCCCATTTCTTGATTGGATTATTTGTTCTTTTGGTGTTGAGTTTGCTAAGTTCTTTATAGATTCTGGACACTAGTCCTTTATCTGATATGTCGTTTGCAAATATCTTCTCCCATTCTGTCAGTTGTCTTTTGATTTTGTTAACTGTTTCCTTTGCTGTGCAAAAGCTTTTGATCTTGATGAAATCCCAGTAGTTCATTTTTTCCCTTGCTTCCCTTGCCTTTTGCGTTGTTCCTAGGAAGATGTTGCTGCGGCAGAGGTCGAAGAGGTTGCTGCCCGTGTTCTCCTCAAGGATTTTGATGGATTCCTTTCGTACATTGAGGTCCTTCATCCATTTTGAGTCTATTTTTGTGTGTGGTGTAAGGAAATGGTCCAATTTCATTTTTCTGCATGTGGCTGTCCAATTTTCCCAGCACCATTTATTGAAAAGGCTGTCTTTTTTCCATTGGACATTCTTTCCTGCTTTGTCGAAGATTAGTTGACCATAGATTTGAGGGTCTATTTCTGGGCTCTCTATTCTGTTCCATTGATCTATGTGTCTGTTTTTGTGCCAGTACCATGCTGTCTTGATGATGACAGCTTTGTAATAGAGCTTGAAGTCCGGAATTGTGATGCCACCAAAGTTGGCTTTCTTTTTCAATATCCCTTTGGCTATTCGAGGTCTTTTCTGGTTCCATATAAATTTTAGAATTATTTGTTCCATTTCTTTGAAAAAGATGGATGGTACTTTGATAGGAATTGCATTAAATGTGTAGATTGCTTTAGGTAGCATAGACATTTTCACAATATTTATTCTTCCAATCCAGGAGCATGGAACATTTTTCCATTTCTTTGTGTCTTCCTCAATTTCTTCATGAGTACTTTATAGTTTTCTGAGTATAGATTCTGTGTCTCTTTGGTTAGGTTTATTCCTAGGTATCTTATGGTTTTGGATGCAATTGTAAATGGGATTGACTCCTTAATATCTCTTTCTTCTGTCTTGCTGTTGGTGTAGAGAAATGCAACTGATTTCTGTGCATTGATTTTATATCCTGACACTTTACTGAATTCCTGTATAAGTTCTAGCAGTTTTGGAGTGGAGTCTTTTGGGTTTTCCACATATAGTATCATATCATCTGCGAAGAGTGATAATTTGACTTCTTCTTTGCCGATTTGGATGCCTTTAATTTCCTTTTGTTGTCTGATTGCTGAGGCTAGGACCTCTAGTACGATGTTGAATAGCAGTGGTGATAATGGACATCCCTGCCGTGTTCCTGACCTTAGCGGAAAAGCTTTCAGTTTTTCTCCATTGAGAATGATATTTGCGGTGGGTTTTTCATAGATGGCTTTGATGATATTGAGGTATGTGCCCTCTATCCCTACACTTTGAAGAGTTTTGATCAGGAAGGGATGTTGTACTTTGTCAAATGCTTTTTCAGCATCTATTGAGAGTATCATATGGTTCTTGTTCTTTCTTTTATTGATGTGTTGTATCACATTGACTGATTTGCGGATGTTGAACCAACCTTGCAGCCCTGGAATAAATCCCACTTGGTCGTGGTGAATAATCTTTTTAATGTACTGTTGAATCCTATTGGCTAGTATTTTGTTGAGTATTTTCGCATCTGTGTTCATCAAGGATATCGGTCTATAGCTCTCTTTTTTGGTGGGATCCTTGTCTGGTTTTGGGATCAAGGTGATGATGGCCTCATAAAATGAGTTTGGAAGTTTTCCTTCCATTTCTATTTTTTGGAACAGTTTCAGGAGAATAGGAATTAGTTCTTCTTTAAATGTTTGGTAGAATTCCCCCGGGAAGCCGTCTGGCCCTGGGCTTTTGTTTGTTTGGAGATTTTTAATGACTGTTTCAATCTCCTTACTGGTTATGGGTCTGTTCAGGCTTTCTATTTCTTCCTGGTTCAGTTGTGGTAGTTTATATGTTTCTAGGAATGCATCCATTTCTTCCAGATTGTCAAATTTATTGCCGTAGAGTTGCTCATAGTATGTTCTTATAATAGTTTGT
The DNA here is from genome assembly GCF_011764305.1 of Mustela putorius furo. Classification (NCBI taxonomy): domain Eukaryota; kingdom Metazoa; phylum Chordata; class Mammalia; order Carnivora; family Mustelidae; genus Mustela; species Mustela putorius. Next base: position 5,505 of record NW_025422311.1, on the reverse strand, counting down.
ATTTCTTTGGTGTTAGTTGTGATCTCTCCTCTTTCATTCATGATTTTATTTATTTGGGTCCTTTCTCTTTTCTTTTTGATAAGTCGGGCCAGGGGTTTATCAATTTTATTAATTCTTTCAAAGAACCAGCTCCTAGTTTCGTTGATTTGTTCTATTGTTTTTTTGGTTTCTATTTCATTGATTTCTGCTCTGATCTTTATGATTTCTCTTCTCCTGCTGGGCTTAGGGTTTCTTTCTTGTTCTTTCTCCAGCTCCTTTAGGTGTAGGGTTAGGTTGTGTACCTGAGACCTTTCTTGTTTCTTGAGAAAGGCTTGTACCGCTATATATTTTCCTCTCAGGACTGCCTTTGTTGTGTCCCACAGATTTTGAACCGTTGTATTTTCATTATCATTTGTTTCCATGATTTTTTTCAATTCTTCTTTAATTTCCCGGTTGACCCATTCATTCTTTAGAAGGATACTGTTTAGTCTCCATGTATTTGGGTTCTTTCCAAACTTCCTTTTGTGGTTGAGTTCTAGCTTTAGAGCATTGTGGTCTGAAAATATGCAGGGAATGATCCCAATCTTTTGATACCGGTTGAGTCCTGATTTAGGACCGAGGATGTGATCTATTCTGGAGAATGTTCCATGTGCACTAGAGAAGAATGTGTATTCTGTTGCTTTGGGATGAAATATTCTGAATATATCTCTGTGATGTCCATCTGGTCCAGTGTGTCATTTAAGGCCTTTATTTCCTTGCTGATCTTTTGCTTGGATGACCTGTCCATTTCAGTGAGGGGAGTGTTAAAGTCCCCTACTATCATTGTATTATTGTTGATGTGTTTCTTTGATTTTGTTATTAATTGGTTTATATAGTTGGCTGCTCCCACATTGGGGGGCATAGATATTTAAAATTGTTAAATCTTCTTGTTGGACAGACCCTTTGAGTATGATATAGTGTCCTTCCTCATCTCTTATTATAGTCTTTGGCTTAAAATCTAATTGATCTGATATAAGGATTGCCACTCCTGCTTTCTTCTGATGTCCATTAGCATGGTAAATTCTTTTCCACCCCCTCACTTTAAATCTGGAGGTGTCTTCGGGCTTAAAATGTGTTTCTTGGAGGCAACATATAGATGGGTTTTGTTTTTTTATCCATTCTGATACCCTGTGTCTTTTGACAGGGGCATTTAGCCCATTCACATTCAGGGTAACTATTGAGAGATATGAATTTAGTGCCATTGTATTGCCTGTAAGGTGACTGTTACTGTATATGGTCTCTGTTCCTTTCTGATCTACCACTTGTAGGCTCTCTCTTTGCTTAGAGGACCCCTTTCAATATTTCCTGTAGAGCTGGTTTGGTATTTGCAAATTCTTTCAGTTGTTGTTTGTCCTGGAAGCTTTTAATCTCTCCTTCTATTTTCAATGATAGCCTAGCTGGATATAGTATTCTTGGCTGCATGTTTTTCTCGTTTAGTGCTCTGAAAAATATCATGCCAGCTCTTTCTGGCCTGCCAGGTCTCTGTGGATAAGTCAGCTGCCAATCTAATATTTTTACCATTGTATGTTACAGACTTCTTTTCCCGGGCTGCTTTCAGGATTTTCTCTTTGTCATTGAGACTTGTAAATTTTACTATTAGGTGACGGGGTGTGGGGGCCTATTCTTATTGATTTTGAGGGGCATTCTCTGAACCTCCTGAATTTTGATGCTCGTTCCCTTTGCCATATTGGGGAAATTCTCCCCAATAATTCTCTCCAGTATACCTTCTGCTCCCCTCTCACTTTCTTCTTCTTCTGGAATCCCAATTATTCTAATGTTGTTTCGTCTTATGGTGTCACTTATCTCTCGAATTCTCCCCTCGTGGTCCAGTAGCTGTTTGTCCCTCTTTTGCTCAGCTTCTTTATTCTCTGTCATTTGGTCTTCTATATCACTAATTCTTTCTTCTGCCTCATTTATCCTAGCAGTTAGAGCCTCCATTTTTGATTGCACCTCATTAATAGCTTTTTTGATTTCACCTTGGTTAGATTTTAGTTCTTTTATTTCTCCAGAAAGGGCTTTTATATCTCTCGAGAGGGTTTCTCTAATATCTTCCATGCCTTTTTCGAGCCCCGGCTAGAACCTTGAGAATTGTCATTCTGAACTCTAGATCTGACATATTACCGATGTCTGTATTGATTAGGTCCCTAGCCTTCGGTACTGCCTCTTGTTCTTTTTTTTGTGTTGAATTTTTACGTCTTGTCATTTTGTCCAGATAAGAGTAAATGAAGGGGCAAGTAAAATACTAAAAGGGTGGCAACAACCCCAGGAAAATATGCTTTAACCAAATTAGAAGAGATCCAAAATCGTGAGTGGGGAGAAAGGGGAGAAAAAAAGGGGATAAAAAGAGGTTCAAAAAAGGAGAAAAAAAAAAAAAAAAAAAAAAAAAAAAAAAGAAAAAAAAAAAAAAAAAAAAAAAAAAAAAAAAAAAAAAAGAAAAAACCCTAAGAAAAATGTAAAAAAAAAAATATAAAAAATATATATATATATTAGATAAACTAGTAAAAAAATCGTTAAAAAAGAAAAAAGGGTAACAGGTAACAGTTAAAAAAAAAATTTTACCCGAAGGCGAGAAAAAAAAAAAAAAAAAAAAAAAAAAAAAAAAATTAAATTAACTGCAAGACTAAAAAAAAATCACAGGAAAAAAGCCATGAGTTCCGTGCTTGGCTTTCTCCTCCTCTGGAATTCTGCTGCTCTCCTTGGTATTGAAACCGCACTCCTTGGTAGGTGAACTTGGTCTCGGCTGGATTTCTTGTTGATCTTCTGGGGGAGGGGCCTGTTGTAGTGATTCTCAAGTGTCTTTGCCCCAGGCGGAATTACACCGCCCTTACCGGGGCCGGGGTGAGTAAATCCGCTCGGGTTTGCTTTCAGGAGCTTTTGTTCCCTGAGCGCTTTCCGTAGAGTTCCAGAGGACGGGAATACAAATGGCGGCCTCCTGGTCTCCGGCCCGGAGGAGCGAGAGCCCAGGGCCCCACTCCTCAGTGCGCCCTCAGAGAACACAGCGCCCAGTTACTCCCGTCTGCCTGACCTCCGGCCGCGCTCCGAGCTCACCGAGCCTGCGACCGGTTCATTGTCTCTGTAGCCGGCTTTCCCGTTCCAATACCCGCAAGCTCTGCGACACTCAGACCACCCCCGATCCTTCCTGTGACCTGGGGACTGAGGCCACGCTGACCGCGTGGGCTTCGCCCCTGTTTAGCTTCGGGGAGCCGATGTCCCTCAGGGAACAGGACTTTTAAAGTCCTGATTTGTGCTCGGTTGCTCCGCGCTTGCCGGGAGCCGGACCCGCCCCTGGGGTCTATCTATGCTTCCGGCGCTTTGGATAGCATTTCTCCGCCGTGGTCCTACCTTTCAGAAAGTGGTGTGGGTTGAACACTCCTTTTTTAAAATTCTTAGTTTACTAGCTAGTTTATTCCTTTTTTATTTTCAAACACTTCTAATATTCATATAGCTGTTAACACTTCAAACTTAATCCGCTTGTTCCCCAAGCCCAATACTCTTGACCAATAGGTAAACGAATTTTTAATCCCCTTTATCTTAGGGAAAGCTTGAATCCTTTTTAAACAAAATATCAAGATAACTTCCAGGAAGAATCCAAACAAACCTTCCTCACACCACTCACTGAGAATTTATAACCACTCCTTTCCCATCTTCTTACCACCACTGAATTATCTGTGTTTTGTGTATCCATCCATGATAGCATATAAATCTTACACTTGGGGGGTTCTGATGATTGAGGATTCTCCCACAATTGTATTTGCATACACTATATATATTTCTATTGGCATATACTAGTTTTTGTGCTGTTTCTTTTTATTCTGTTTAATTTGTCTCTTTATTGTTTGTAAAGTCTTAATTAATTAAATCTCCAACCTGGGGCCCATATGGGTTGACCCTTCTATTTTCATAGTCCCTTTATTCCTGTCTCTCTCTACTCTGTCTATCTTTTTGCTTTTACTTTACTGTCTATGATGATGACAGCTTTGAATCGAGGTTGAAGCGGAGTTCCAGGGTGCACCTTGACTGCACCACAGTTTGATATATCCAGATATATTCTGTATGCAGTTCATACTCCCCAACCAAACTGACTAGGAGGCAACTGGACATGCCCAACACGAAAGAAAATACCAGGAGGATGGACAGGGTTGCATATAGTTCAAAGAGAGCTCATCTACATAGACAATATGTCAGAAAAGGAGGAATTCAGGCTAACAATTTATCCAGGCAATAGCTAGGTTGTATATATCAATTGTTTCATGGATGACCAAAAGGGAGATTGTGGATTAGGGTTTGAACTTTGAAAGGTGACCAGGTTATCTTATGGATGGGGGCACAATGTTAGAGGCGGAGACTTACTCGGTAACCAGGGATGAGGTTCACAGAAATGTAACTGATTTCTGTGCTAGTCTATTCTATAATCCTCCCACACTTTACTGACATCCTGACACAAAGTTCAGAGTTTTGGAAGTGGAGTCTTCTGGGTTTTAAAAGGTAGTATATAGCATTCTGGCGGAAGAGTGATTAGTTTGAATTCTTTTTGATGATGGGGATGCCTTTGAATTTCTTTTTGTTGTTTCTGACTGTGAGGATGATGCCACTTCTAGTACTTGTTGAATTAGCGTGGTGAATAATGGAAATCCCCGACGAAGGGCGCGGAGAAGAAGTCTAGAAGATAATAGTGGAAGCAAGTCATTCTGAAACAAAATTTTCCAAGAATTTCGTGAGGCGAGAGCTAAAACATGCTCAGTCCCCCAAGCTATCAGTGAAGTTGATACCTTAGAGGCTGAACAGGTATAATGAACCAAGATATACATTCCACAAACACAACATACCATCACGAGCACCACCTAGACAAGTCAGAATGAGGAATTATAGTCTGTAGGTATAATGCTCTTATCTTAAAAGACGCCAGGCAAAGAGGCTCCTTACTTACAGAGGGAACGCCCAACTCAGAATAGAATGTCAGAGCTGTCCACAGACGCCAATGGCAAGCCAGAAAAAAAAGTGGAAAAGAATATATTAAGGGCACATAAATGAGAAGAAACACGCAAGCCAAGCAATAACCCTTTATCCAGCAAAGAAATGACCATTCAAAATGGATGTTGAGAAATAAAGAGTTTCAAGCGCAAAGCTCTTCGAAAAGAACGACTGTACACAACACCACCAGCGCGGCAAACTGCAGGAATATTAAGCGAGGGTGTCTATTAGAAAATCTCTAGGAAAAAATCTAAGAAAATAGCATGAACAGAAAGACTATAGACAGAAGAAAGACTTCAATGGTACACTCGATGTCAGCTAAAAAACGTATCTATAATCCATAACTCCTACAATGTGAATGCGATCTAAATGCGCCCAATAAACACTTGGAAACAGGTTAGCCATGATTGGATACAGAAAGACAAGGGACCCATCCAACCCTATGTTGTCTACAACTTGAGACCCCATTTTAAACATAAAGGTACACCCAGACTGAAGTGAAGGGGATGGAGAAGC